>NW_027339431.1:992421-994679 GCF_000331145.2 Cicer arietinum | reverse complement strand
TTTTTTTTTTGTTTCAAAGAATTATTACAAACAGAATTAAGGAAGAACAAAAAGTAGTCTTCAATCTTGGTCAATGTGGCTTCTCACAATTCTGGATATTCAAAGATTTGTTTATGAGAATCCTTGTCTTTCAAGATCACTTTTCCAGCTATCTAATTGATTGTTGATTATCTTCTTTTTCTTTTGATCTGAAAAAGTAATCTCAATGTATTAACCAAGTGTTATTGTGTATCAAGAATATTCAATGTATATTTCAGATTGATATCATTGTTATTATCATTCATGTTATTGAAAGACAGATTGAAGACAGTTTATATAGTTTCTGAAAAACATATTAATCAATCGATTTACCAATCGATTTCTTAAAGTGATAAAACCAGTCTAATCGATTTGCCAATCGATTATCGTGTGTCTTGTTTTTCTTGAATCTTGAAACTATATAAGCCAATCGATTTACCAATCGATTCTTTAAACAACATTTTTCAGTGATTATGTTAAGACTAATATGCATCGATTTCGTAATCGATTGCAGATGTTATGGTCAAATTAAAACACATACCAATCGATTTCGTAATCGATTTATTAAGTCTTCATAATTGATTTAACAAATACTCAGAATCGATTTGGCCATAAGCTAAGAGTTCACTTGAGATTTCAAAAGATCTTTCAATCGATTTGCCAATCGATTGTGTTTAAGTCAGTGACTCAGCTATTTTGATGTTAATCGACGTGCCAATCGATTTGAATGTATTTGTCTGAAAACATTCTTACCTGGGGTATAGTTCAATCGATTTCCCAATCGATTGCAACCAAACTTAACTTGATTGAAATTTCACACAATAGATTGTCCAATCGATTGTGTTTGTCACAGGGAAAGTTATTTTGCAAAGATATTTAAGCAATCGATTTGCCAATCGATTACCCTTAAAACTGGGGTGTCACTGTGACTTGTACAATCGATTTGCCAGTCGATTAGTTTCAATCAGTTTTCATTGTGATATGTACAATCGATTTGTCAATCGATTAACCTGTAAATCAGGTTGCCACTCACTTGTTCAATTTTCAATTCTAATTTAGTCAGTCGATTGCCCAATCGATTATAACAACACAA
This sequence comes from Cicer arietinum, assembly GCF_000331145.2. NCBI lineage: Eukaryota > Viridiplantae > Streptophyta > Magnoliopsida > Fabales > Fabaceae > Cicer > Cicer arietinum. Next base: position 993,568 of record NW_027339431.1, on the reverse strand, counting down.
ACAGTTGTGTTTCCTTACACCCTTGTTATGAAATCGATTTCCCAATCGATTTACTCAGTCAAAAATCAACTTTTGTTGATTTCTTGTGTTCCAAGCAACATGTTCCAAGTGTGTAGGATTTGATTGTTGTTCCTGAAATCTTGCTCAATTCAAATATTAGATTTATCATGTAGTGTATGAACATTGTTGATTTGTTAATTATGTCAAAATCTATTTTGATGTTAATCGACGTGTCAATCGATTTGTATGTATTTGTCTGAAAATGTTCTTACCTGGAGTTTAGTTCAATTGATTTCCCAATCGATTGCAACCAAACTTGACTTGATTGAAATTTCACACAATAGATTGTGCAATCGATTGTGTTTGTCACAGGGAAAGTTATTTTGCAAAGATATTTAAGCAATCGATTTGCCAATCGACTACCCTCAAAACTGGGGTGTCGCTGTGACTTGTCCAATCGATTTCCCAATCGATTTATTTCAATCAGGTTTATTTGTGAAATGTATAATCGATTTGTCAATCGATTACCCTCAAAACTGGGGTGCTACTGACTTGTGCAATTTTCATTTCTAATTCAGTCAGTCGATTGCCCAGTCGATTATACCGACACAAACAGTTGTGTTTCCTTACACCCTTGTTATGAAATCGATTTCCCAATCGATTTACTTCAGTCAAAAATCATCTTTTGTTGATTTCTTGTGTTCCAAGCAATATGTTCCAAGAGTGTAGGATTTGATTGTTGTTCCTGAAATCTTGCTCAATTCAAATATTAGATTTATCATGTGGTGTATGAACATTGTATGTTTGTTAATTATGTCAGAATTTAGGATTCAAAGGACTAACGTCCAACAATCTCCCCCTTTTTGGCATAATTGACAATTCATACAATTGTAACTTAAGCATTTCAAAACAACAAGCATAAGAGTATTATAAACTACATTATTAAGTATTATTCAGTATCAGAGCAAAAAAAAACATCAGATTGCAACTATCAAGTTATAATTTTTCTCCCCCTTTGTCAGTTAAGTCAAAAAGGCAGAAAACAATTCCTCCCCCTATGTTAAAGAACATAAGCATTGGGTTTGAAATCATATAACATAGTGCATCAGAACAATGAAGTTTATTTGTATCATGTCAAAATCAATCA
>NW_027339431.1:990825-991882 GCF_000331145.2 Cicer arietinum | reverse complement strand
CTTCTGCTGCTTGTCGACCAATATCCGCGATGTCTTCAAACGACAGCTTGATGCCTAAGTGTGCTTGAATCGCATCCACATCTTGAACAACCGAGTTCAAGGATGCTTGCAGAGTCCTTAAACTTGCTTCCAATCTGGACTGAGATTCTAACACTTTGGCATTGTGTGCCATTTGAGCTTCAATGAATTCCATTATTCTGTTCACAAAATCAGGAGTAACAGATGCAGTGACTGGTTGAGGCTGAGGTTGTGGCTGAGGCTGGGCTGGTTCAACAGCAGCTTGAGGTCTTATCCATTTTCTGTGTAACCGTTTCAATTGCATTTGATTCACAATAGATTCACCAAACACCAGTGTGGTTTTAGCAGATTCCTCATTTCCAAATGAAACCTTGAAATGTTTGACAATTTTTGTGATCAGCTGTGGATAAGGTAACATTAGCTTGCTTTGAGATGCTTCCAACATGTGCCTTAGCACAATCCAACTCCAACTCATCCTTAGCTCTTTGGATAAGCCCCATAACAGTATTATGTCCAACTTCTGGACTACTGCATGGTTTCCTGATCTTGGTACCAGCATACGCGTAAGAGTATACATCAACATCCTCTGTTGAACCTTCATTTGACCAATGGGCAATGAAATAGATTCAACGAACCCATCAATCATCAGGTCTTTTACTGCTGTATGCCTATCAAGTGTTTCTTCCCATCCTTCATCAGCAGTGTCAGCTTCCGAGCTGCCATCGATAGACTTGCCATAAAAAGGCAATCCAGACAAAGTAGAGAAATCATCAAAGGACATTGCAATCCTTTTTCCTTTAACTAAAGCAGTATACCCTTCTTCACTCAACTTGAAAGTAGAATAAAATTCCCTGATTAGCCTTGGGTAGCTATCAAGTGTAGAAGACAGAAAACTCTCCAATCCATGAAATCTGAGGTGATTTTGAAACGTGAATTCAACAACATCAAAGTATGCAAAATCCATGGTTCTTGCCTCATGAATTTTCCTCTTTGCAAAGTCTGTTGACAGAGATGGTTGTGCCTCCTTTTCCTTTGGTGC
>NW_027339431.1:989844-990537 GCF_000331145.2 Cicer arietinum | reverse complement strand
GTAGAATGAAGATACTAACAGATGCAGAGACAGAAGAATGAAGCAGACAAGAGAAAAGCAGTGAAAATCTGGAAAATAGAATGCAGAAATCGATTTAGAACTGTTCCTATTTATACTCTTGACCTTGTAAATCGATTTCCCAATCGATTGGGTTACCGTTGCTGGGAATCCTCAATCGATTCAGTAATGATGAAGTTCCAACGGCTAGTAATTTTGGAGTAACGGTCATATTTCAAATCGATGTTCAAATCGAGTTCCAGTTTTACTTAATCGATTCCCAAATCGATTGTCTTAAGGTTGAACACTTAACTAATCGATTTCCAAATCGATGCTCGTGAAGGTTTTAAAAAAAATTTTCTGAACTTTGAATCCTGGGCTAAAGTAATCGATTCCCAAATCGATTTTATAAACCATTTACCATGCTGGTAATCGATTTCCAAATCGATTTAACTGGAAAACATTATGAAAAAATACCAGAATCAACAAAAATCATACTTCACTAGGATCAATGATCCCTAGTTTCATCCTTATATTCAAAAAACTTTCTCTTGGCAAAGCTTTTGTGAAGATATCAGCTAACTGTTCTGTAGTGTTCACATACTCAAGTTTGATAACTCCATTCTAAAAGTGGTCTCTGTTGGATTTGGATCCTTTGATTCCTAATTTTGACATAATTCACAATTCAACAATATT
>NW_027339431.1:973989-989344 GCF_000331145.2 Cicer arietinum | reverse complement strand
GTTAAAAACTCTAATTGGACAAGAATAAGCCTAGGGAGGACGAAAATGATCTAAATGTTCATCTAATAAAAAAAACACACCTATTGGATGCACAAGATTCATTGAAAACCCTAATTGGACAAGAATAAGCCTAGGCAGGATGAAAATGATCTAAGTGTTCATCCAATGAAAGAAACACACCTATTGGATTCACAAGATTGATTAAAAACCCTAATTGGACAAGAATAAGCCTTGGGAGGACGAAAATGACCTAAATGTTCATCCAATGACACAAACACACCTATTGGATGCAGAAGATTGATTAAATACCCTAATTGGAAAAGAATAAGCCTTGGGAAGACGAAAATGACCTAAATGTTCATCCAATGACACAAACACACCTATTCGATGCACTAGATTGATTAAAAACCCTAATTGGACAAGAATAAGCCTAGGGAGGACGAAAATGACCTAAATGTTCATCCATTGACACAAACACACCTATTCGATGCACAAGATTGATTAAAATCCCTAATTGGACAAAAAAAGCCTTGGGAGGACGAAAAAGACCTAAATGTTCATCCAATGACACAATCAAACCTATTGGATGCACAAAATTTGTTAGAAACACTAATTGGACTAGAATAAGTCCAGGGATGACGGAAATGACCTAAATGTTAATCCAATGACACAAATGAACTTATTGGATGCACAAGATTGGCTAAAAACCCTAAGGACAAAAATAAGCCTAGGGAAGACGAAAATGACTTAAATGTTAATCCGATGACACAAATGAACTTATTGGAAGCACAATATTGGTTAAAAACCGTAATTGGACAAGAATAAGCCTAGGGAGGACGAAAATGATATAAATGTTCATCCAATAAAAGAAACACACCTATTGGATGCACAAGATTGATTAAAAACCCTAATTGGACAAGAATAAGCCTAGGCATGATGAAAATGATCTAAATGTTCATCCAATGAAAGAAACACAACTATTGGAAACACAAGATTGGCTAAAAACCCTAATTGGACAAGAATAAGCCTAGGGAGGAAGAAAATGACCTAATTGTTCATCCAATGACACAAACACACCTATTGGATGCACAAGATTTATAAAAACCCTAATTGGACAAGAATAAGCCTTGGGAGGACGAAAATGACCTAAATGTTCATCCAATGACACAAACACACCTATTTGATGCACAAGATTGGTTTAAAACCGTAATTGGACAAGAATAAACCTAGGGAGGACGAAAATGACCTAAATGTTCGTCCAGTGACACAAACAAACATATTTGATGCATAAAATTGGTTAAAAACCTTAATTGGAAAAGAATAAGCCTTGGGAAGATGAAAATGACTTAAATGTTCATCCAATGACACAAACAAACCTATTGGATGCACAAAATTTGTTAAAAACCCTAATTGGACAAGAATAAGCCTAGGGAGGACGAAAATGACCTAAATGTTCATCCAATGACACAAACAAACCTATAGGATGCACAAAATTGGTTAAAAACCCTAATTGGACAAGAATAAGCCTAGGGAGGACGAAAATGACCTAAATGTTCATCCAATGACACAAACAAACCTATAGGATGCACAAAATTGGTTAAAAACCCTAATTGGACAAGAATAAGCCTAGGGAGGACGAAAATGACCTAAATGTTAATCCGATGACACAAATGAACTTATTGGAAGCACAAAATTGGTTAAATCCCTAATTGGACAAGAATAAGCCTAGGGAGTACGAAAATGATCTAAATGTTCATCCAATGACACAAACACACCTATTGGATGCACAATATTGGTTAAAAACCTTAATTGGAAAAGAATAAGCCTAGGGAGGAAGAAAATGACCTAAATGTTCATCCAATGACCCAAACACAACAATTGGATGCACAAGATTGATTAAAAACCCTAATTGGACAAGAATAAGCCTTGGGAGGACGAAAATGACACAAATGTTCATCCAATGACACAAACACACCTATTTAATGCACAAGATTGATTAAAAACCCTAATTGGACAAGAATTAGCCTTTGGAGGACAAAAATGACCTAAATGTTTATCGAATGACACAAACAAACCAATTGGATGCACAAAATTTGTTAAAAACCATAATTGAACAAGAATAAGCCTAGAGATGACGAAAAGGACCTAAATGTTAATCCAATAACACAAATGAACTTATTGGATGCACAAGATTGGTTAAAAACCCTAATTGGACAAGAATAAGCCTAGGGAGGACGAAAATGACCTAAATGTTCATCCAATGACAAAACACACCTATTGGATGCACAAGATTGATTAAAAACCCTAATTGGACAATAATAAGCCTAGGGAGGACGAAAACGACCTAAATTTCATCCAATGACACAAACACACCTATTGGATGCACAATATAGGTTAAAAATTCTAATTGGACAAGAATAGGCCTAGGGAGGACGAAAATGATATAAATGTTCATCTAATAAAAGAAACACACCTATTGGATGCACAAGATTGATTAAAAACCCTAATTGGACAAGAATAAGCCTAGGGAGGACGAAAATGACCTAAATGTTCATCCAATGACAAAACACACCTATTGGATGCACAAGATTGATTAAAAACCCTAATTGGACAAGAATAAGCCTTGGGAGGACAAAAATGACCTAAATGTTCATCCAATGACACAAACTTACCTATTGGATGCGGAAGATTGATTAAATACCCTAATTGGAAAAGAATAAGCCTTGGGAAGACGAAAATGATCTAAATGTTCATCCAATGACACAAACACACCTATTTGACGCACAAGATTGATTAAAAACCCTAATTGGACAAGAATAAACTTAGGGTGACCGAAAGTGACCTAAAAGTTCATCCAATGACACAAACAAACCTATAGGATGCACAAAATTGGTTAAAAACCCTAATTGGACAAGAATAACCCTAGGGAGGACGAAAATGACCTAAATGTTCATCCATTGACACAAACACACCCATTCGATGCACAAGATTGATTTAAAACCTTAATTGGACATGAATAAACCTAGGGAGAACGAAAATGACCTAAATGTTCATCCAATGACACAAACAAACCTATAGGATGCACAAAATTGGTTAAAAACCATAATTGGAAAAGAATAAGCCTAGGGAGGAAGAAAATGACCTAAATGTTCATCCAATGACACAAACACACCTATTGGATTCACAAAATTGTTTAAAAACCCTAATTGGACAATAATAAGCCTAGGGAGGACGAAAATGATCTAAATTTCGTCCAATGACACAAACACACCTATTGGATGCACAATATTGGTGAAAAACCCTAATTGGACAAGAATAAGCCTAGGGAGGATGAAAATGATCTAAATGTTCATCCAATAAAAGAAACACACCTATTGGATGCATAAGATTGATTAAAAACCCTAATTGGACAAGAATAAGCCTAGGCAGAATGAAAATGATCTAAATGTTCATCCAATGAAAGAAACACACCTATTGGATGCACAAGATTGATTAAAAACCCTAATTGGACTAGATTAAGCCTTGGGAGGACGAAAATGACCTAAATGTTCATCCAATGACAGAAACACACCTATTGGATGCAGAAGATTGATTAAATACCGTAATTGGAAAAGAATAAGCCTTGGGAAGACGAAAATGACTTAAATGTTCATCCAATGACACAAACACACCTATTCAATGCACAAGATTGATTAAAAACCCTAATTGGACAAAAATAAACATAGGGAGAACGAAAATGACCTAAATGTTCATCCAATGACACCAACAAATCTATATGATGCACAAAATTGGTTAAAAACCCTAATTGGACAGGAATAAGCCTAAGGAGGACAAAAATGACCTAAATGTTCATCCAATGACACAAACACACCTATTGGATGCACAAGATTGATTAAAATCCCTAATTGGACAAAAAAAGCCTTGGGAGGACGAAAAATACCTAAATGTTCATCCAACGACACAAACAAACCTATTGGATGCACAAAATTTGTTAGAAACCCTAATTGGACTAGAATACGTCTAGGGATAACGGAAATGACCTAAATGTTAATCCAATGACACAAATTAATTTATTGGATGCACAAGATTGGCTAAAAACCCTAATTGGACACGAATAAGCCTAGGGAAAACGAAAATGACCTAAATGTTCATCCAATGACACAAACACACCTATTGGATGCACAAGATTGATTAAAAACCCTAATTGGACAAGAATAAGCCTTAGGAGGACGAAAATGACCTAAATGTTCATCCAATGACACAAACACACCTATTGGATGCACAAGATTGATTAAAAACCCTAATTGGACAAGAATAAGCCTTAGGAGGACGAAAATGACCTAAATGTTCATCCAATGACACAAACACACCTATTGGATGCACAAGATTGATTAAAAACCCTAATTGGACAAGAATAAGCCTTAGGAGGACGAAAATGACCTAAATGTTCATCCAATGACACAAACACACCAATTGGATGCACAAGATTGACTAAAAACCCTAATTGGACAATAATAAGCCTACGTAGGACGATAATGACCTAAATTTCATCCAATGACACAAACACACCTATTGGATGCACAATATTGGTTAAAAACCCTAATTGGACAAGAATAAGCCTAGGGAGGAGGAAAATGATCTAAATGTTCATCCAATAAAAGAAACACACCTATTGGATGCACAAGATTCATTAAAAACCCTAATTGGACAAGAATAAGCCTAGGCAGGATGAAAATGATCTAAATGTTCATCCAATGAAAGAAACACACCTATTGGATTCACAAGATTGATTAAAAACCCTAATTGGACAAGAATAAGCCTTGGGAGAACGAAAATGACCTAAATGTTCATCCAATGACACAAACACACCTATTGGATGCAGAAGATTGATTAAATACCCTAATTTGAAAAGAATAAGCTTTGGGAAGAAGAAAATGACTTAAATGTTCATCCAATGACACAAACACACCTATTCGATGCGGAAGATTGATTAAAATCCCTAATTGGACAAAACTAAACCTAGGGAGAACGAAAATGACCTAAATGTTCATCCAATGACACAAACACACCTATTGGATGCACAAGATTGGTTAAAAACCCTAATTGGACAAGAATAAGCCTAGGGAGGACGAAAATGATCTAAATGTTCATCCAATGAAAGAAACACACCTATTGGATGCACAAGATTGGTTAAAAACCCTAATTGGACAAGAATAAGTCTTGGGAGGACGAAAATGACCTAAATGTTCATCCAATGACACAAACAAACCTATATGATGCACAAAATTTGTTAAAAACCCTAATTGAACAAGAATAAGCCTAGGGATGACGAAAATGACCTAAATGTTAATCCAATGACACAAATGAACTTATTGGATGCACAAGATTGGTTAAAAACCCTAATTGGACAAGAATAAGCCTACGGATGACGAAAATGACCTAAATGTTCATCCAATGACACAAACACACTTATTGGATGCTCAAGATTGATTAAAAACCCTAATTGGACAATAATAAGCCTAGGGAGGACGAAAATGACCTAAATGTTCATCCAATGACACAAACAAACCTATATGATGCACAAAATTGGTTAAAAACCCTAATTGGACAAGAATAAGCCTAGGGAGGACGAAAATGATCTAAATGTTCATCCAATGAAAGAAACACACCTATTGGATGCACAAGATTGATTAAAAACCCTAATTGGACAATAATAAGCCTAGGGAGGACGAAAATGACTTAAATTTCATCCAATGACACAAACACACCTATTGGATGCACAATATTGGTGAAAAACCCAAATTGGACAAGAATAAGCCTAGGGAGGACGAAAATGATCTAAATGTTCATCCAATAAAAGAAACACACCTATTGGATGCACAAGATTGATTAAAAACCCTAATTGGACAAGAATAAGCCTAGGGAGGACGAAAATGATCTAAATGTTCATCCAATGAAAGAAACACACCTATTGGATGCACAAGATTGATTAAAAACCCTAATTGGACAAGAATAAGCCTAGGGAGGACGAAAATGATCTAAATGTTCATCCAATAAAAGAAACACACCTATTAGATGCATAAGATTGATTAAAAACCCTAATTGGACAAGAATAAGTCTAGGCAGAATGAAAATGATCTAAATGTTCATCCAATGAAAGAAACACACCTATTGGATGCACAAGATTGATTAAAAACCCTAATTGGACTAGAATAAGCCTTGGGAGGACAAAAATGACCTAAATGTTCATCCAATGACACAAACACACCTATTGGATGCTGAAGATTGATTAAATACCGTAATTGGAAAAGAATATGCCTTGGGAAGATGGAAATGACCTAAATGTTCATCCAATGACACAAACACACCTATTCGATGCACAAGATTGATTAAAAACCCTAATTGGACAAAAATAAACCTAGGGAGAACGAAAATGACCTAAATGTTCATCATTGGACAAGAATAAGCCTAGGGAGGACGAAAATGACTTAAATGTTCATCCATTGACACAAACACACCTATTCGATGCACAAGATTGATTAAAAACCTTAATTGGATATGAATAAACCTAGGGAGAACGAAAATGACCTAAATGTTCAGCCAATGACACAAACACACCTATTGGATGCACAAGATTGATTAAAAACCTTAATTGGACAAAAATAAACCTAGGGAGAACGAAAATGACCTAAATGTTCAGCCAAGGACACAAACACACCTATTGGATGCACAAGATTGATTAAAAACCCTAATTGGACAAGAATAAGCCTAGGGAGGACGAAAATGACCTAAATGTTCATCCATTGACACAAACACACCTATTCGATGCACAAGATTGATTAAAAACCCTAATTGGACAAGAATAAGCCTAGGGAGGACGAAAATGATCTAAATGTTCATCCATTGACACAAACACACCTATTCGATGCACAAGATTGATTATAAACCTTAATTGGACATGAATAAGCCTAGGGAGGAAGAAAATGACCTAAATGTTCATCCAAGGACACAAACACACCTATTGGATGCACAAGATTGATTAAAAACCCTAATTGGACAAGAATAAGCCTAGGGAGGACGAAAATGATCTAAATGTTCATCCATTGACACAAACACACCTATTCGATGCACAAGATTGATTAAAAACCCTAATTGGACAAGAATAAGCCTAGGGAGGAAGAAAATGACCTAATTGTTCATCCAATGAGACAAACACATCTATTGGATGCACAAGATTGATTAAAAACTCTAATTGGAAAAGAATAAGCCTAGGGAGGACGAAAATGGCCTAAATTTTCATCCATTGACACAAACACGCCTATTGGATGAATAAGATTGATTAAAAATCCTAATTGGACAATAATAAGCCTTGGGAGGACGAAAATGACCTAAATGTTCATCCAATGACACAAACACACCCTTTGGATGCAGAAGATTTATTAAATACCCTAATTTGAAAAAAATAAGACTTGGGAAGACGAAAATGACCTAAATGTTCATCCAATGATACAAACACACCGATTCGATGCACTAGATTGATTAAAAACCCTAATTGGACAAGAATAAACCTAGGGAGAACGAATATGACCAAAATGTTCATCCAATGACACAAACACACCTATTGGATGCACAGAGGAAGAAAATGACCTAATTGTTCATCCAATGACACAAACACACCTATTGGATGCACAGAGGAAGAAAATGACCTAATTGTTCATCCAATGACACAAACACACCTATTGGATGCACAGAGGAAGAAAATGACCTAATTGTTCATCCAATGACACAAACACACCTATTGGATGCACAGAGGAAGAAAATGACCTAATTGTTCATCCAATGACACAAACACACCTATTTGATCCACAAGATTGGTTAAAAACCCTAATTGGACAAGAATAAGCCTATTGAGGACGAAAATAATCTAAATGTTCATCCAATGACACAAACACCCCTTTTGGATACATAAGATTGATTAAAAACTGTAATTGGACAATAATAAGCCTAGGGAGGACGAAAATGACCTAAATTTTCATAAACACACCTATTGAAAGCACAAGATTGGTAAAGAAACCCTAATTGGACAAGAATAGGCCTAGGGAGGATGAAAATGACCTAAATGTTCATCCATTGACACAAACATGCCTATTGGATGCACAAGATTGATTAAAACCCTAATTGGACAAGAATAAGCCTAGGGAGGACGAAAATGACCTAAATGTTCATCCATTGACACAAACATGCCTATTGGATGCACAAGATTGATTAAAACCCTAATTGGACAAGAATAAGCCTAGGGAGAACGAAAATGATCTAAATGTTCATCCAATGACACAAACACCCCTTTTGGATTCACAAGATTGATTAAAAACCCTAATTGGACCATAATAAGCCTAGGGAGGACGAAAATGACCTAAATTTTCATAAACACACCTATTAAATGCACAATATTGGTTAAAAACCCTAATTGGACAATAATAAGCCTAGGGAGGAAGAAAATGACCTAATTGTTCATCCAATGACACAAACACACAAATTGGATGCACAAGATTGATAAAAAAATCCTTAATTGGACAATAATAAGCCTAGGGAGGACGAAAATCACCTAAATTTTCATCCAATAACTCAAACACACCTATTGGATGCACAAGATTGATTAAAAACCGTAATTGGACAAGAATAAGCCTTTGGAGGACGAAAATGACCTAAATGTTCATCCAATGACACAAACAAACCTATTGGATGCACAAAATTTGTTAAAAACCCTAATTGAACAAGAATAAGCCTAGGGATGACGAAAATGACCTAAATGTTACTCCAATGACACAAATGAACTTAATGGATGCACAAGACTGGTTAAAAACCCTAATTGGACAAGAATAAGCCTAGGGAGGACGAAAATGACCTAAATGTTCATCCAATGACACAAACAAACCTATTGGATGCACAAGATTGATTAAAAACCCTAAGTGGACAAGAATAAGCCTAGGGAGGACGAAAATGATCTAAATGTTCATCCAATAAAAAAAACACACCTATTGGATGCACAAGATTGATTAAAAACCCTAATTGGACAAGAGTAAACCTAGGGAGGACGAAAATGACCTAAATGTTCATCCAATGACACAAAACACCAATTGGATGCACAAGATTGGGTAAAAACCCTAATTGGACAAGAATAAGCCTAGGGAGGACGAAAATGACCTCAATGTTCATCCAATGACACAAAACACCAATTGGATGCACAAGATTGGGTAAAAACCCTAATTGGACAAGAATAAGCCTAGGGAGGACGAAAATGACCTCAATGTTCATCCAATGACACAAAACACCAATTGGATGCACAAGATTGGGTAAAAACCCTAATTGGACAAGAATAAGCCTAGGGAGGACGAAAATGACCTAAATGTTCATCTAATGACACAAACACACCTATTGGATGCACAATATTAGTTAAAAGCCCTAATTTGACAAGAATAAGCCTAGGGAGGACGAAAATGATCTAAATGTTCATCCAATAAAAGAAACACACCTATTGGAAGCACAAGATTGATTAAAAACCCTAATTGGACAAGAATAAGCCTAGGGAGGACGAAAATGACCTAAATGTTCATCCAATGAGACAAACACACCTATTGGATGCACAAGATTGGTTACGAACCCTAATTGGACAAGAATAAGCCTAGGGAGGACGAAAATGACCTAAATGTTCATCCAATGAGACAAACACACCTATTGGATGCACAAGATTGGTTACGAACCCTAATTGGACAAGAATAAGCCTAGGGAGGACGAAAATGATCTAAATGTTCATCCAATAAAAGAAACACACCTATTGGAAGCACAAGATTGATTAAAAACCCAAATTGGAGAAGAATAAGCCTAGGCAGGACGAAAATGATCTAAATATTCATCCAATGAAAGAAACACACCTATTGGATGCACAAGATTGATTAAAAACCCTAATTGGAGAAGAATAAGCCTTGGGAAGACGAAAATGACCTAAATGTTCATCCAATGACACAAACACACCTATTGGATGCACAAGATTGATTAAAAACCCTAATTGGAGAAGAATAAGCCTTGGGAAGACGAAAATGACCTAAATGTTCATCCAATGACACAAACACACCTATTGGATGCACAAGATTGATTAAAAACCCTAATTGGAGAAGAATAAGCCTTGGGAAGACGAAAATGACCTAAATGTTCATCCAATGACACAAACACACCTATTCGATGCACAAGATTGGTTACAAACCCTAATTGGACAAGAATAAACCTATGGAGAACGAAAATGACCTAAATTTTCATCCTATGACACAAACAAACCTATAGGATGCACAAAATTTGTTAAAAACCCTAATTGACAAGAATAAGCCTAGGGATGACGAAAATGACCTAAATGTTCATCCAATGACACAAACACACCTATTGGATGCACAAGATTGATTAAAAACCCTAATTGGACAAGAATAAGCCTAAGGAGGACGAAAATGACCTAAATGTTCATCCAATGACACAAACACACCTATTGGATGCACAATATTGGTTAAAATACCTAATTGGACAAGAATAAGTCTTGGGAGGACGAAAATGACCTAAATGTTCATCCAATGACACAAAGACACCTATTGGATGCACAAGATTGATTAAAAACCTTAATTGGACAAGAATAAGCATAGGGAGGGCGAAAATGATCGAAATGTCCATCCAATGAAAGAAACACACCTATTGGATGCACATGATTGATTCAAAACCCTAATTGGACAATAATAAGCCTTGGGAGGACAAAAATTACCTAAATGTTCATCCAATGAGACAAACACACCTATTGGATACAGAAGATTGATTAAATACCATAATTGGGAAAGAATAAGCCTTGGGAAGACGAAAATGACCAAATTGTTCATCCAATGACACAAACACACCAATTGGATGCACAAGATTGATAAAAAAACCTTAATTGGACAATAATAAGCCTAGGGAGGATGAAAATGACCTAAATTTTCATCCAATAACACAAACACACCTATTGGATGCACAAGATTGATTAAAAACCCTAATTGGACAAGAATAAGCGTTGGGAGGACGAAAATGACCTAAATGTTCATCCAATGACACAAACGAACATATTGGATGCACAAAATTTGTTAAAAATCCTAATTGAACAAGAATAAGCCTAGGGATGACGAAAATGACCTAAATGTTAATCCAATGACACAAAGACACCTATTGGATGCACAAGATTGATTAAAAACCCTAATTGGGCAAGAATAAGCATAGGGAGGGCGAAAATGATCGAAATGTCCATCCAATGAAAGAAACACACGTATTGGATGCACAAGATTGATTAAAAACCCTAATTGGACAATAATAAGCCTTGGGAGGACGAAAAGTACCTAAATGTTCATCCAATGACACAAACACACCTATTGGATGCCTTGGGAGGATGAAAATGACCTAAATGTTCATCGAATGACACAAACAAACCTATTGGATGCACAAGATTGATTAAAAACCCTAATTGGACAAGAATAAACCTAGGGAGGACGAAAATGACCTAAATATTCATCCAATGACACAAACACACCTATTGGATACGCAAGATTGATTAAAAATTCTAATTGGAGAAGAATAAGCCTTGGGAGGACGAAAATGACCTAAATGTTCATCCAATGACACAAACACACCTATGGGATGCCCAATATTAGTTAAAAGCCCTAATTGGACAAGAATTAGCCTAGGGAGGACGAAAATGATCTAAATGTTCATCCAATAAAAGAAACACACCTATTGGATGCACAAGATTGATTAAAAACCCTAATTGGACAAGAATAAGCCTAGGCAGGACGAAAATGATCTAAATGTTCATCCAATGAAAGAAACACACCTATTGGATGCATAAGATTGATTAAAAACCCTAATTGGAGAAGAATAAGCCTTGGGAAGACGAAAATAACCTAAATGTTCATCCAAAGAAACAAACACACCTATTGGATGCACAAGATTGATTAAGAACCCTAATTGGACAAGAATAAGCCTAGGCAGGACGAAAATGATCTAAATGTTCATCCAATGAAAGAAACACACCTATTGGATGCACAAGATTGATTAAAAACCCTAATTGGAGAAGAATAAGCCTTGGGAAGACGAAAATGACCTAAATGTTCATCCAATGACACAAACACACCTATTCGATGCACAAGATTGATTAAAAACCCTAATTGGACAAGAATAAACCTAGGGAGAACGAAAATGACCTAAATGTTTTCATCCAATGACACAAAAAAACCTATAGGATGCACAAAATTGGTTAAAAACCCTAATTGGACAAGAATAAGCCTAGGGATGACGAAAATGACCTAAATGTTTATCGAATAACACAAACACACCTATTGGATGCACAAGATTGATTAAAAACCCTAATTGGACAAGAATAAGCCTAAGGAGGACGAAAATGACCTAAATGTTCTTCCAATGACACAAACACACCTATTGGATGCACTAGATTGGTTAAAAACCCTAATTGGACAAGAATATACATAGGGAGAACTAAAATAACCTAAATGTTCATCCAATGACACAAACAAACCTATAGGATGCACAAAATTGGTTAAAAACCCTAATTGGACAAGAATAAGCCTAGGGAGGACGAAAATAACCTAAATGTTCATCCAATGACACAAACATATCTATTCGATGCACAAAATTGATTAAAAACATTAATTGGACATGAATAAACCTAGGGAGAACGAAAATGACCTAAATGTGCATCCAATGACACAAACAAACCTATAGGACGCACAAAATTGGTCAAAAACCTTAATTGGAAAAGAATAAGCCTAGGGAGGAAGAAAATGACCTAAATATTCATCCAATGACACAAACACACCTATTGGATGCACAAGATTGATTAAAAACCCTAATTGGACAAGAATAAGCCTAAGGAGGACGAAAATGACCTAAATGTTCATCCAATGACACAAACAAACCTATAGGATGCACAAAATTGGTTAAAAACCTAAATTGGAAAAGAATAAGCCTAGGGAGGAAGAAAATGACCTAAATATTCATCCAATGACACAAACACACCTATTGGATGCACAAGTTTGATTAAATACCCTAATTGGATAAGAATAAGCCTTGGGAGGACGAAAATGACCTAAATGTTCATCGAATGACACAAGCACACCTATTGGATGCACAAGATTGATTAAAAACCTTAATTGGACAAGAAAAAGCCTAAGGAGGACGAAAATGACCTAAATGTTCATCCAATAACACAAACACACGTATTGGATGCACAAGATTGATTAAAAACACTAATTGGACAAGAATAAGCCTTTGGAGGACGAAAATGACCTAAATGTTCATCCAATGACACAAACAAACCTATTGGATGCACAAAATTTATTAAAAACCATATTTGAACAAGAATAAGCCTAGAGATGACGAAAATGACCTAAATGTTAATCCAATTACACAAATGAACTTATTGCATGCACAAGATTGGTTAAAAACCTTAATTAGACAAGAATAAGTCTAGGGAGGACGAATATGACCTAAATGTTCATCCAACGACACAAACACACCTATTGGATGCATAAGATTGGTTAAAAACCTTAATTAGACAAGAATAAGTCTAGGGAGGACGAATATGACCTAAATGTTCATCCAACGACACAAACACACCTATTGGATGCACAAGATTGATTAAAACCCTAATTGGACAATAATAAGCCTAGGGAGGACGAAAATGACCTAAATTTCATCCAATAACACAAACACACCTATTGGATGCACAATATAGGTTAAAAACCCTAATTGGACAAGAATAGGCCTAGGGAGGATGAAAATGATCTAAATGTTCATCTAATAAAAGAAACACACCTATTGGATGCACAAGATTGATTAAGAACCCTAATTGGACTAGAATAAGCCTAGGCAAGACGAAAATGATCTAAATGTTCATCCAATGAACGAAACACACCTATTGGATGCACAAGATTGATTAAAAACCCCTAATTGGACAAGAATAAGCCTTGGGAGGACGAAAATGACCTAAATATTCATCCAATGACACAAACACACCTATTGGATGCAGAAGATTGATTAAATACCATAATTGGACAAAGAATAAGCCTTGGGAAGACGAAAATGACCTAAATGTTCATCCAATGACACAAACACACCTATTCGATGCACAAGATTGATTAAAAACCCTAATTGGACAGGAATAAACCTACGGAGAATGAAAATGACCTAAATGTTCATCATATGACACAAACATACCTATAGGATGCACAAAATTGGTTAAAAACCCTAATTGGACAAGAATAAGACTAGGGATGACGAAAATGACCTAAATGTTTATCCAATGACAGAAAACTCACCTATTGGAAGCACAAGATTGATTAAAAACCCTAATTGGACAAGAATAAGCCTAAAGAGGACGAAAATGTCCTAAATGTTCATCCAATGACACAAACAAACCTATTGGAAGCACAAAATTTTTTAGAAACCCTAATTGGACAAGAATAAGCCTATGGAGGACGAAAATGATCTAAATGTTCCTCCAATAAAAGAAACACACCTATTGGATGCACAAGATTGATTAAAAACCTAATTGGACAATGATAAGCCTAAATGTTCATCCAACGACAAGAATAAGCCTAATTGGACAAGAATAAGCCTAGGCAGGACGAAAATGATCTAAATGTTCATCCAATGAAAGAAACACACCTATTGGATGCACAAGATTGATTAAAAACCCTAATTGGACAAGAATATGCCTTGGGAGGACGAAAATGACCTAAATGTTCATCCAATGACACAAACACACCTATTGGATGCAGAAGATTGATTAAATACCCTAATTGGAAAAGAGTAAGCCTTGGGAAGACGAAAATGACCTAAATGTTCATCCAATGACACAAACACACCTATTCGATGCACAAGATTGATTAAAAACCCTAATTGGACAGGAATAAACCTAGGGAGAACGAAAATGACCTAAATGTTCATCATATGACACAAACAAACCTATAGGATGCACAAAATTGGTTAAAAACCCTAATTGGACAAGAATAAGACTAGGGATGACGAAAATGACCTAAATGTTCATCCAATGACAGAAAACACACCTATTGGATGCACAAGATTGATTAAAAACCCTAATTGGACAAGAATAAGCCTAAAGAGGACAAAAATGACCTAAATGTTCATCCAATGACACAAACACACCTATTGGATGCACAAGATTGATTTAAATCCCTAATTGGACAAAAAAAAGCTTTGGGAGGACAAAAATGACCTAAATGTTCATCCAATGACACAAACAAACCTATTGGAT
>NW_027339431.1:966682-973489 GCF_000331145.2 Cicer arietinum | reverse complement strand
TCATTTTCGTCCTCCCAAGGCTTATTCTTGTTCAATTAGGGTTTTTAATCAATCTTGTGCATCCTATGTCTTGTGCATCGAATAGGTGTGTTTGTGTCATTGGATGAACATTTAGGTCATTTTCTTCCTCCACAAGCTTATTCTTGTCCAACTAGGGTTCTAACGAATCTTGTGTATCCAATAGTTATGTTTGTGACATAGGATGACAATTTAGGTCATTTTCGTCCTCCCAAGGCTTATTCTTGTTCAATTAGGGTTTTTAATCAATCTTGTGCATCGAATAGGTGTGTTTGTGTCATTGGATGAACATTTAGGTCATTTTCGTTCTCCCTAGGTTTATTCTTGTCCAATTAGGGTTTTTAACCAATCTTGTGCATCCAATAGGTGTGTTTGTGTCATTGGATGAAAATTTAGGTCATTTTCGTCCTCCCTTGGCTTTTTATTATCCAATTAGGGTTTTTAATCAATCATGTGCATCCAATAGGTTTGTTTGTGTCATTGGATGAACATGTAGGTCATTTTCGTCCTCCTTTGGCCTTTTCATTTCCAATTAAGGTTTTTAACCAATTTTGTGCATCCTATAGTTTTGTTTGTCTCATTGGTTGAACATTTAGGTCATTTTCGTCCTACCTTGGCTTATTCTTGTCCAATTAGGGTTTTTAACCAATTTTGTGCATCCAATAGGTTTGTTGGTGTCATCGGATGAACATGTTGGTCATTTTCGTCCTCCTTAGGCCTTTTCTTTTCCAATTAAGGTTTTTGACCAATTTTGTGCATCCTATAGATTTGTTTGTGTCATTGGATGAACATTTAAGTCATTTTCGTTCTCCCTAGGTTTATTCTTGTCCAATTCGGGTTTTTAATCAATCTTGTGCATCGAATAGGTGTGTTTGTGTCATTGGATGAACATTTAGGTCATTTTCGTCCTCCTAAGGCTTATTCGTGTCCAACTAGGGTTTTTAACCAATTTTGTGCATCAATTAGGTTTGTTTGTGTCATTGGATGAACATTTAGGTCATTTTCGTTCTCCTTAGGTTTATTCTTGTCCAATTAAGCTTTTTAATCAATCTTGTGCATCGAATAGGTTTGTTTGTGTCATTGGATGAACATTTAGGTCATTTTCGTTCTCCCTATGTTTATTCTTCTCCAATTAAGGTTTTTTAATCAATCTTGTGCATCGAATTGGTGTGTTTGTGTCATTGGATGAACATTTAGGTCATTTTCGTTCTCCCTAGGTTTATTCTTGTCCAATTCGGGTTTTTAATCAATCTTGTGCATCGAATAGGTGTGTTTGTGTCATTGGATGAACATTTAGGTCATTTTCGTTCTCCCTAGGTTTATTCTTGTCCAATTCGGGTTTTTAATCAATCTTGTGCATCGAATAGGTGTGTTTGTGTCATTGGATGAACATTTAGGTCATTTTCGTTCTCCCTAGGTTTATTCTTGTCCAATTCGGGTTTTTAATCAATCTTGTGCATCGAATAGGTGTGTTTGTGTCATTGGATGAACATTTAGGTCATTTTCGTCCTCCCAAGGCTTATTCTTTCCCAATTAGGGTTTTTAATCAATCTTGTGCATCCAATAGGTGTGTTCGTGTTAATGGATGAACATTTAGGTTATTTTCTTCCTCCAAAGGCTTATACTTGTCCAATTATGGTTTTTAACGAATCTTGTGTATTCAATAGTTGTGTTTGTTTCGTAGGATGACAATTTAGGTCATTTTCGTCCTCCCTAGGCTTATTCTTGTCCAATTAGGGTTTTTAACCAATATTGTGCATCCAATAGGTGTGTTTGTGTCATTGGATGAACATTTAGGTCATTTTAGTTTTTTAATCAATCTTGTGCATCGAATTGGTGTGTTTGTGTCATTGGATGAACATTTAGGTCATTTTCGTCCTCCCTAGGCTTATTCTTGTCCAATTGTGGTTTTTAATCAATCTTGTGCATCCAATAGGTGTGTTTGTGTCACTGGATGAATATTTAGGTCATTTTCGTCCTCCCTAGGCTTCTTATTGTCCAATTAGGGTTTTCAATCAATCTTGTGCATCTAATAGCTGTGTTTGTGTCATTGGATGAACGTTTGGATCATTTTCGTCCTCCATAGGCTTATTCTTGTCCAATTAGGGTTTTTAACCAATCTTGTGCATGCAATAAGTTCATTTGTGTCATTGGATGAACATTTAGGTCATTTTCGTCCTCCTTAGGCCTTTTCTTTTCCAATTAAGGGTTTTAACCAATTTTGTGCATCTAATAGGTTTGTTGGTGTCATTGGATGAACATGTAGGTCATTTTCGTCCTCCTTAGGCCTTTTCTTTTCCAATTAAGGGTTTTAACCAATTTTGTGCATCTAATAGGTTTGTTGGTGTCATTGGATGAACATGTAGGTCATTTTCGTCCTCCTTAGGCCTTTTCTTTTCCAATTAAGGGTTTTAACCAATTTTGTGCATCTAATAGGTTTGTTGGTGTCATTGGATGAACATGTAGGTCATTTTCGTCCTCCTTAGGCCTTTTCTTTTCCAATTAAGGGTTTTAACCAATTTTGTGCATCCAATAGGTTTGTTGGTGTCATTGGATGAACATGTAGGTCATTTTCGTCCTCCTTAGGCCTTTTCTTTTCCAATTAAGGGTTTTAACCAATTTTGTGCATCCTATAGGTTTGTTTGTGTCATTGGATGTACATTTAGGTCATTTTCGTTCTCCCTAGGTTTATTCTTGTCCAATTCAGGTTTTTAATCAATCTTGTGCATCGAATAGGTGTGTTTGTGTCATTGGATGAACATTTAGGTCATTTTCGTCCTCCCTAGGCTTATTCTTGTCCAATTAGGGTTTTTAATCAATCTTGTGCATCCAATAGGTGTGTTTGTGTCATTGGATGAACATTTAGGTCATTTTCGTCCTCCCTAGGCTTATTCTTGTCCAATTAGGGTTTTTAATCAATCTTGTGCATCCAATAGGTGTGTTTGTGTCATTGGATGAACATTTAGGTCATTTTCGTCCTCCCTAGGCTTATTCTTGTCCAATTAGGGTTTTTAATCAATCTTGTGCATCCAATAGGTGTGTTTGTGTCATTGGATGAACATTTAGGTCATTTTCGTCCTCCCTAGGCTTATTCTTGTCCAATTAGGGTTTTTAATCAATCTTGTGCATCCAATAGGTGTGTTTGTGTCATTGGATGAACATTTAGGTCATTTTCGTCCTCCCTAGGCTTATTCTTGTCCAATTAGGGTTTTTAATCAATCTTGTGCATCCAATAGGTGTGTTTGTGTCATTGGATGAACATTTAGGTCATTTTCGTCCTCCCTAGGCTTATTCTTGTCCAATTAGGGTTTTTAATCAATCTTGTGCATCCAATAGGTGTGTTTGTGTCATTGGATGAACATTTAGGTCATTTTCGTCCTCCCTAGGCTTATTCTTGTCCAATTAGGGTTTTTAATCAATCTTGTGCATCCAATAGGTGTGTTTGTGTCATTGGATGAACATTTAGGTCATTTTCGTCCTCCCTAGGCTTATTCTTGTCCAATTAGGGTTTTTAATCAATCTTGTGCATCCAATAGGTGTGTTTGTGTCATTGGATGAACATTTAGGTCATTTTCGTCCTCCCTAGGCTTATTCTTGTCCAATTAGGGTTTTTAATCAATCTTGTGCATCCAATAGGTGTGTTTGTGTCATTGGATGAACATTTAGGTCATTTTCGTCCTCCCTAGGCTTATTCTTGTCCAATTAGGGTTTTTAATCAATCTTGTGCATCCAATAGGTGTGTTTGTGTCATTGGATGAACATTTAGGTCATTTTCGTCCTCCCTAGGCTTATTCTTGTCCAATTAGGGTTTTTAATCAATCTTGTGCATCCAATAGGTGTGTTTGTGTCATTGGATGAACATTTAGGTCATTTTCGTCCTCCCTAGGCTTATTCTTGTCCAATTAGGGTTTTTAATCAATCTTGTGCATCCAATAGGTGTGTTTGTGTCATTGGATGAACATTTAGGTCATTTTCGTCCTCCCTAGGCTTATTCTTGTCCAATTAGGGTTTTTAATCAATCTTGTGCATCCAATAGGTGTGTTTGTGTCATTGGATGAACATTTAGGTCATTTTCGTCCTCCCTAGGCTTATTCTTGTCCAATTAGGGTTTTTAATCAATCTTGTGCATCCAATAGGTGTGTTTGTGTCATTGGATGAACATTTAGGTCATTTTCGTCCTCCCTAGGCTTATTCTTGTCCAATTAGGGTTTTTAATCAATCTTGTGCATCCAATAGGTGTGTTTGTGTCATTGGATGAACATTTAGGTCATTTTCGTCCTCCCTAGGCTTATTCTTGTCCAATTAGGGTTTTTAATCAATCTTGTGCATCCAATAGGTGTGTTTGTGTCATTGGATGAACATTTAGGTCATTTTCGTCCTCCCTAGGCTTATTCTTGTCCAATTAGGGTTTTTAATCAATCTTGTGCATCCAATAGGTGTGTTTGTGTCATTGGATGAACATTTAGGTCATTTTCGTCCTCCCTAGGCTTATTCTTGTCCAATTAGGGTTTTTAATCAATCTTGTGCATCCAATAGGTGTGTTTGTGTCATTGGATGAACATTTAGGTCATTTTCGTCCTCCCTAGGCTTATTCTTGTCCAATTAGGGTTTTTAATCAATCTTGTGCATCCAATAGGTGTGTTTGTGTCATTGGATGAACATTTAGGTCATTTTCGTCCTCCCTAGGCTTATTCTTGTCCAATTAGGGTTTTTAATCAATCTTGTGCATCCAATAGGTGTGTTTGTGTCATTGGATGAACATTTAGGTCATTTTCGTCCTCCCTAGGCTTATTCTTGTCCAATTAGGGTTTTTAATCAATCTTGTGCATCCAATAGGTGTGTTTGTGTCATTGGATGAACATTTAGGTCATTTTCGTCCTCCCTAGGCTTATTCTTGTCCAATTAGGGTTTTTAATCAATCTTGTGCATCCAATAGGTGTGTTTGTGTCATTGGATGAACATTTAGGTCATTTTCGTCCTCCCTAGGCTTATTCTTGTCCAATTAGGGTTTTTAATCAATCTTGTGCATCCAATAGGTGTGTTTGTGTCATTGGATGAACATTTAGGTCATTTTCGTCCTCCCTAGGCTTATTCTTGTCCAATTAGGGTTTTTAATCAATCTTGTGCATCCAATAGGTGTGTTTGTGTCATTGGATGAACATTTAGGTCATTTTCGTCCTCCCTAGGCTTATTCTTGTCCAATTAGGGTTTTTAATCAATCTTGTGCATCCAATAGGTGTGTTTGTGTCATTGGATGAACATTTAGGTCATTTTCGTCCTCCCTAGGCTTATTCTTGTCCAATTAGGGTTTTTAATCAATCTTGTGCATCCAATAGGTGTGTTTGTGTCATTGGATGAACATTTAGGTCATTTTCGTCCTCCCTAGGCTTATTCTTGTCCAATTAGGGTTTTTAATCAATCTTGTGCATCCAATAGGTGTGTTTGTGTCATTGGATGAACATTTAGGTCATTTTCGTCCTCCCTAGGCTTATTCTTGTCCAATTAGGGTTTTTAATCAATCTTGTGCATCCAATAGGTGTGTTTGTGTCATTGGATGAACATTTAGGTCATTTTCGTCCTCCCTAGGCTTATTCTTGTCCAATTAGGGTTTTTAATCAATCTTGTGCATCCAATAGGTGTGTTTGTGTCATTGGATGAACATTTAGGTCATTTTCGTCCTCCCTAGGCTTATTCTTGTCCAATTAGGGTTTTTAATCAATCTTGTGCATCCAATAGGTGTGTTTGTGTCATTGGATGAACATTTAGGTCATTTTCGTCCTCCCTAGGCTTATTCTTGTCCAATTAGGGTTTTTAACCAATCTTGTGCTTCCAACAAGTTCATTTGTGTCATCGGATTAACATTTAGGTCATTTTCGTCATCCCTAGGCTTATTCGTGTCCAATTAGGGTTTTTAACCAATTTTGTGCATCCAATAGGTTTGTTGGTGTCATTGGATGAACATGTAAGTCATTTTCGTCCTCCTTAGGCCTTTTCTTTTCCAATTAAGGGTTTTAACCTATTTTGTGCATCCTATAGGTTTGTTTGTGTCATTGGATGAACATTTAGGTCATTTTCGTCCTCCCTAGGCTTATTCTTGTCCAATTAGAGTTTTTAACCAATTTTGTGCATCCTATAGGTTTGTTTGTGTCATTGGATGAACATTTAGGTCATTTTCGTCCTCCCTAGGCTTATTCTTGTCCAATTAGAGTTTTTAACCAATTTTGTGCATCCTATAGGTTTGTTTGTGTCATTGGATGAACATTTAGGTCATTTTCGTCCTCCCTAGGCTTATTCTTGTCCAATTAGAGTTTTTAACCAATTTTGTGCATCCTATAGGTTTGTTTGTGTCATTGGATGAACATTTAGGTCATTTTCGTTCTCCCTAGGTTTATTCCTGTCCAATTCGGGTTTTTATCAATCTTGTGCATCGAATAGGTATGTTTGTGTCATTGGATGAACATTTAGGTCATTTTCGTCCTCTCTAGGCTTATTCTTGTCCAATTAGGGTTTTTAACCAATTTTGTGCATCCAATAGGTTTGGTCGTGTCATTGGATGAAAATGTAGGTCATTTTCGTCCTCCTTAGGCCTTTTCTTTTCCAATTAAGGTTTTTAACCAATTTTGTGCATCCTATAGGTTTGTTTGTGTCATTGGATGAACATTTAGGTCATTTTCGTTCTCCCAAGGTTTATTCTTGTCCAATTCGGGTTTTTAATCAATCTTGTGCATCGAATAGGTGTGTTAGTGTCATTGGATGAACATTTAGGTCATTTTTGTCCTCCCTAGGCTT
>NW_027339431.1:955899-966664 GCF_000331145.2 Cicer arietinum | reverse complement strand
AAATTTTTTTCTGCCTTTTTGCCTTAACTGACAAGGGGGAGAGAAATTATAACTTGTATTTTACACTGCTTATACTACTGCACATTTGATACTCTGATGACTAATGACTTATTAAAATGACTCTGATATTGTTAAATAGCATGTGTACTTATGCTCTGATCTGATGCTCTGATATTATCATATTAGGATCTGATAATGGTACATATGATGCTATGAAAATATATCTGTTGTTAATATTATATCTTGAAATGCTCAACTCAAGTTAAAATTGTATGCTTGTCACTTATGCAAAAAGGGGGAGATTGTTGGACTTTAGTCCTCTTAATCCTAATTTTGACATAATTAACAAACATACAATGTTCATACATCATATGATAAATCTAACATTTTTAACTGAGTAAGATTTCAGGAACAACAACTCAACCCTACATACTTGAGACAATTGCTCGGAACTCAAGAAATTAACAAAAGTTGAAAATCTACTGAGCAAATCGATTAGGCAATCGATTTCGTAAAAGGGTTGTAAGGAAACATACTGTTTGTGGTTACACAATCGATTAGGCAATCGACTGGCACAATCAGTAATAAAAATTGTGCAAGTCAGAGGCAACCTGATTTGTATGCTAATCGATTGGCACATCGACTGTGCAAATCACAAAAACAGACAACTGATTGAATAAATCGATTGAGTAATCGATTGGGCAAGTCACAGGGCCAATCCATTTACTAGGCTAATCGATTGACAAATCGATGTCGTAAATAAAATTTCACAAGTAACATGGCCTGTGACATACACAATCAATTGGACAATTCATTGTAAAAATTTCAATCATGACAAGTTTGGTATCAATCGATTAGGCAATCGATTGAGCTAAACCAACTGGTAAGACCTTTTCAGAAACATACTACCAAATCGATTGACACTCCGATTAACGTGAAATAAGCTAAGTTCTTGTTTTAAACACAATCGATTGGCAAATCGATTGAAACAAAAATTTGAAATCACAGGGAACTCTTAGTATGTGGCCAAATCGATTATGTGTATTATTGAATCGATTATGTGACTTAATGAATCGACTAAGTAATCGATTGGTTTGATTTTATTATTGGAACAAAACACCTGACTTCGATTATGCAATCGATTCATATATAAGTCTACACATAATTGTCTGAAAAGTGTATTAAAAGAATCGATTAGGAAAACAATTAGTTTATATAGTTTCAGGATTCAAGAAAAACAAGACTTGCGATAATCGATTGGCAAATCGATTAAGCCCGTTTTATCACATTAATGAATCGATTGAGAAATCGATTTATATGTTGTTTTTCAGAAACTATATAAAGAGTTTTCAATCTTTTTCTCAAATAATACTTCAGAACACTAAAGAACTCTTAAGAACTTTTTGATAACATTCTGATATTGCTTTTTCAGATCAAGACCAAAAGATTATTCATAATCAATAAGAGAGCTGAAAAAGAATTCTTGAGAGAAAAATACAATGATCTCACAAACACTCAAATGAACAACCAGATCATTTTCGTTCTCCCAAGGCTTATTCTTGTCCAATTAGGGTTTTTAACAAATTTTGTGCTTCCAATAGGTTTGTTTGTGTTATTGGATGAACATTTAGGTCATTTTCGTCCTCCTAAGGCTTCTTTTTGTCCAATTATGGTTTTTAATCAATCTTGTGCATCCAATAGGCGTGTTTGTGTCATTGGATGAACATTTAGATCATTATCGTTCTCCCTAGGTTTATTCTTGTCCAATTAGGGTTTTTAATGAATCTTGTGCAACGAATAGGTGTGTTTGTGTCATTGGATGAACATTTAGGTCATTTTCGTCCTCCTAAGGCTTCTTTTTGTCCAATTATGGTTTTTAATCAATCTTGTGCATCCAATAGGCGTGTTTGTGTCATTGGATGAACATTTAGGTCATTTTCTTCCTCCATAGGCTTATTCTTGTCCAATTATGGTTTTTAACGAATCTTGTGTATTCAATAGTTGTGTTTGTGTCATAGAATGACAATTTACGTCATTTTCGTCCTCCCTAGGCTTATTCTTGTCCAATTAGGGTATTTAACCGATCTTGTGCATCCAATAGGTGTGTTTGTATCATTGGATGAACATTTAGGCATTTTCGTCCTCCCTAGGCTTATTCTTGTCCAATTAGGGTTTTTAACCAATCTTGTGCTTCCAATAAGTTCATTTGTGTCATTGGATTAACATTTAGGTCATTTTCGTCATCCATAGGCTTATTCTTGTCCAATTAGGGTTTTTAATCAATCTTGTGCATCCAATAGGCGTGTTTGTGTCATTGGATGAACATTTAGGTCATTTTCGTCCTCCTTAGGCTTATTCTTGTCCAATTAGGGTTTTTAATCAATCTTGTGCATCCAATAGGCGTGTTTGTGTCATTGGATGAACATTTAGGTCATTTTCGTCCTCCTTAGGCTTATTCTTGTCCAATTAGGGTTTTTAATCAATCTTGTGCATCCAATAGGTGTGTTTGTGTCATTGGATGAACATTTAGGTCATTTTCGTTCTCCCTAGGTTTATTCTTGTCCAATTAGGGTTTTTAATGAATCTTGTGCAACGAATAGTTGTGTTTGTGTTATTGGATGAACATTTAGGTCATTTTCTTCCTGCATAGGCTTCTTCTTGTCCAATTATGGTTTTTAACGAATCTTGTGTATTCAATACTTGTGTTTGTGTCATAGGATGACAATTTAGGTCATTTTCGTCCTCCCTAGGCTTATTCTTGTCCAATTAGGGTATTTAATCAATCTTGTGCATCCAATAGGTGTGTTTGTGTCATTGGATGAACCTACTTAGGCTTATTCTTGTCCAATTAGGGTTTTTAACCAATCTTGTGCTTCCAATAAGTTCATTTGTGTCATTGGATTAACATTTAGGTCATTTTCGTCCTCCCTAGGCTTATTCTTGTCCAATTAGGGTTTTTAACCAATTTTGTGCATCCAATAGATTTGTTTGTGTCATTGGATGAACATTTAGGTCATTTTCTGCCTCCCTAGGCTTATTCTTGTCTAATTAGGGTTTTTTTTATCAATCTTGTGCATCCAATAGGTGAGTTTGTGCCATTGGATGAACATTTAGGTCATTTTCTTCTTCCATATGCTTATTATTGTCCAATTAGGGTTTTTAATCAATCTTGTGGATCCAATAGGCGTGTTTGTGTCAATGGATGAACATTTAGGTCATTTTCTGCCTCCCTAGGCTTATTCTTGTCTAATTAGGATTTTTAACGAATCTTGTGCATCCAATAGATTTGTTTGTGTCATTGGGTGAACATTTAGGTCATTTTCTGCCTCCCTAGGCTTATTCGTGTCCAATTAGGGTTTTTAATCAATCTTGTGGATCCAATAGGCGTGTTTGTGTCAATGGATGAACATTTAGGTCATTTTAGTCCTCCATCGGCTTATTCTTGTTCAATTATGGTTTTTAACCAATCTTGTGCTTCCAATAAGTTCATTTGGGTCATTGGATTACCATTTATGTCATTTTTCGTCATCCCTAGGCTTATTCGTGTCCAATTAGGGTTTTTAACCAATTTTGTGCATCCAATAGGTTTGTTTGTGTCATTGGATGAACATTTAGGTCATTTTCGTCTTCCCTAGGCTTATTATTGTCCAATTAGGGTTTTTAATCAATCTTGTGGATCCAATAGGCGTATTTGTGTCAATGGATGAACATTTAGGTCATTTTACTCCTCCCACGGCTAATTCTTGTCCAATTAGGGTTTTTAGCCAATCTTGTGTATCCAATAGTTGTGTTTGTGTCATAGGATGACAATTTAGGTCTTTTTGGTCCTCCCAAGGTTTATTGTTGTCCAATTAGGGTTTTTAAAAAATCTTGTGTATCGAATAGGTGTGTTTGTGTCATTGGATGATCATTTAGGTCATTTTCGTTCTCCCAAGGCTTATACTTGTCCAATTAGGGTTTTTAATCAATCTTGTGCATCCAATAAGTTCATTTGTGTCATTGGACGAACATTTAGGTCATTTTCGTTCTCCCAAGGCTTATACTTGTCCAATTAGGGTTTTTAATCAATCTTGTGCATCCAATAAGTTCATTTGTGTCATTGGACGAACATTTAGGTCATTTTCGTCATCCTTAGGCTTATTCTTGTCCAATTAGGGTTTTTAACCAATTTTTTGCATCCTATAGGTTTTGTTTGTGCCATTGGTTGAACATTAAGGTCATTTTCGTTCTCCCTAGGTTTATTCTTGTCCATTTAGGGTTTATAATGAATCTTGTGCAACGAATAGGTGTGTTTGTGTCATTGGATGAACATTTAGGTCATTTTCGTCCTCCCAAGGCTTATTCTTTTCCAATTAGGGTTTTTAATCAATCTTGTGCATCCAATAGGTGTGTTTGTGTTATTGGATGAACATTTAGGTCATTTTCGTCCTCCCAAGGCTTATTCTTTTCCAATTAGGGTTTTTAATCAATCTTGTGCATCCAATAGGTGTGTTTGTGTCATTGGATGAACATTTAGGTCATTTTCGTCCTCCCAAGGCTTATTCTTTTCCAATTAGGGTTTTTAATCAATCTTGTGCATCCAATAGGTGTGTTTGTGTCATTGGATGAACATTTAGGTCATTTTCGTCCTCCCAAGGCTTATTCTTTTCCAATTAGGGTTTTTAATCAATCTTGTGCATCCAATAGGTGTGTTAGTGTTATTGGATGAACATTTAGGTCATTTTCTCCCTCCCTAGACTTATTCTTGTCCAATTAGGGTTTTTAACCTATCTTGTGCATCCAATAAGTTCATTTGTGTCATTGGATGAACATTTTGGTCATTTTCGTCCTCCCTAGGCTTATTCTTGTCCAATTAGGATTTTTAACCAATCTTGTGCATCAAATAAGTGTGTTTGTGTCATTGGATGAACATTTAGGACATTTTCGTCCTCCCTAGGCTTACTCTTGTCCAATTAGGGTTTTTAACTAATATTGTGCATCTAATAGGTGTGTTTGTGTCATTGGATGAAAATTTAGGTCATTTTCGTCCTCCCTTGGCTTCTTATTATCCAATTAGGGTTTTTAATTAATCATGTGCATCCAATAGGTGTGTTTGTGTCATTGGATGAACATTTAGATCATTTTCGTCCTCCCTAGGCTTATTCTTGTCCAATTAGGGTTTTTAACTAATATTGTGCATCTAATAGGTGTGTTTGTGTCATTGGATGAACATTTAGGTCATTTTCGTCCTCCCTATGCTTATTCTTGTCCAATTAGGGTTTTTTTTATCAATCTTGTGCATTCAATAAGTGTGTTTGTGTCATTTGATGAACATTTATGTCATTTTCTTCCTTCATAAGCTTATTATTGTCCAATTAGGGATTTTAACAAATCTTGTGTATCCAATAGTTGTGTTTGTGTCATAGGATGACAATTTAGGTCAATTTCGTCCTCCCAAGGCCTATTCTTGTCCAATTAGGGTTTTTAATTAATCTTGTGCATCCAATAGGTTAGTTTGTGTCATTGGATGAACATTTAGGTCATTTTCGTCTTCCCTAGGTTTATTCTAGTCCAATTAAGGTTTTTAATTAATCTTGTGCATCCAATAGGTTAGTTTGTGTCATTGGATGAACATTTAGGTCATTTTCGTCTTCCCTAGGTTTATTCTAGTCCAATTAAGGTTTTTAATTAATCTTGTGCATCCAATAGGTTTGTTTGTGTCATTGGATGAACATTTAGGTCATTTTCTTCCTCCATAAGCTTATTATTGTCCAATTAAGGATTTTAACAAATCTTGTGTATCCAATGGTTGTGTTTGTGTCATTGGATGACAATTTAGGTCATTTTCGTTCTTCCAAGGCTTATTCTTGTCCAATTAAGGTTTTTAATTAATCTTGTGCATCCAATAGGTGTGTTTGTGTCATTGGATGAACATTTAGGTCATTTTCGTCCTCCCTAGGCTTATTCTCGTCCAATTAGGGTTTCTAACCAATATTGTGCATCCAATAGGTGTGTTTGGGTCATTGGATGAAAATTTAGGTCATTTTCGTGGTCCCTAGGCTTCTTATTATCCAATTAGGGTTTTTAATCAATCTTGTGCATCCAATAGGTGTGTTTGTGTCATTGGATGAACATTTAGGTCATTTTCGTCCTCCCTAGGCTTATTCTTGTCCAATTAGGGTTTTTAACCAATTTTGTGCATCCAATAGGTCCAATTGTGTCATTAGATGAACATTTATGTCATTTTCGTCCTCCCTAGGCTTATTCTTGTCCAATTAGGGTTTTTAATATATCTTGTGCATCCAATAGGTGTGTTTGTGTCATTGGATGAACATTTAGGTCATTTTCATTATTATTGTCCAATTAGGGATTTTAACAAATCTTGTGTATCCAATAGTTGTGATTGTGTCATAGGATGACAATTTAGGTCATTTTCATTATTATTGTCCAATTAGGGTTTTTAATATATCTTGTGCATCCAATAGGTGTGTTTGTGTCATTGGATGAACATTTAGGTCATTTTCGTCATCCCTAGGCTTATTCATGTCCAATTAGGGTTTTTATTCAATCTTGTGCATCCAATAGGTGTGTTTGTGTCCTCGGATGAACATTTAGGTCATTTTCGTCATCCCTAGGCTTATTCATGTCCAATTAGGGTTTTTATTCAATCTTGTGCATCCAATAGGTGTGTTTGTGTCATTGGATGAACATTTAGATCATTTTCGTCCTCCCTAGGCTTATTCTTGTCTAATTAGGGTTTTTAACCAATCTTGTGAATCCAATAAGTTCATTTGTGTCATTGGATTAACATATAGGTTACTTTCGTCATCCCTAGGCTTATTCTTGTCCAAAAAGGGTTTTTAACAAATTTTGTGCATCCAATAGGTTTGTTTGTGTCATCGGATGAACATTTAGGTCATTTTCGTCCTCTTGATGCTTATTCTTGTCCAATTAGGGTTTTTATTCAATCTTGTGCATCCAATAGGTTTGTTTGTGTCATTGGATGAACATTTAGGTCATTTTCGTCATCCATAGACTTATTCTTTTCCAATTAAGGTTTTTAACCAATTTTGTGCATCCAATAGGTGTGCTTGTGTCATTGGATGAACATTTAGGTCATTTTCGTCGTCCCTAGGCTTATTCTTGTCCAAAAAGGGTTTTTAACAAATTGTGTGCATCGAATAGGTCATTGGATGAACATTTAGGTCATTTTCGTCGTCCCTAGGCTTATTCTTGTCCAAAAAGGGTTTTTAACAAATTGTGTGCATCGAATAGGTCATTGGATGAACATTTAGGTCATTTTCGTCGTCCCTAGGCTTATTCTTGTCCAAAAAGGGTTTTTAACAAATTGTGTGCATCGAATAGGTCATTGGATGAACATTTAGGTCATTTTCGTCGTCCCTAGGCTTATTCTTGTCCAAAAAGGGTTTTTAACAAATTGTGTGCATCGAATAGGTCATTGGATGAACATTTAGGTCATTTTCGTCGTCCCTAGGCTTATTCTTGTCCAAAAAGGGTTTTTAACAAATTGTGTGCATCGAATAGGTCATTGGATGAACATTTAGGTCATTTTCGTCGTCCCTAGGCTTATTCTTGTCCAAAAAGGGTTTTTAACAAATTGTGTGCATCGAATAGGTCATTGGATGAACATTTAGGTCATTTTCGTCGTCCCTAGGCTTATTCTTGTCCAAAAAGGGTTTTTAACAAATTGTGTGCATCGAATAGGTCATTGGATGAACATTTAGGTCATTTTCGTCGTCCCTAGGCTTATTCTTGTCCAAAAAGGGTTTTTAACAAATTGTGTGCATCGAATAGGTCATTGGATGAACATTTAGGTCATTTTCGTCGTCCCTAGGCTTATTCTTGTCCAAAAAGGGTTTTTAACAAATTGTGTGCATCGAATAGGTCATTGGATGAACATTTAGGTCATTTTCGTCGTCCCTAGGCTTATTCTTGTCCAAAAAGGGTTTTTAACAAATTGTGTGCATCGAATAGGTCATTGGATGAACATTTAGGTCATTTTCGTCGTCCCTAGGCTTATTCTTGTCCAAAAAGGGTTTTTAACAAATTGTGTGCATCGAATAGGTCATTGGATGAACATTTAGGTCATTTTCGTCGTCCCTAGGCTTATTCTTGTCCAAAAAGGGTTTTTAACAAATTGTGTGCATCGAATAGGTCATTGGATGAACATTTAGGTCATTTTCGTCGTCCCTAGGCTTATTCTTGTCCAAAAAGGGTTTTTAACAAATTGTGTGCATCGAATAGGTCATTGGATGAACATTTAGGTCATTTTCGTCGTCCCTAGGCTTATTCTTGTGCAATTAGGGTTTTTAACCAATCTTGTGCTTCCAATAGGTGTGTTTGTTTCATTGGATGAACATGTAGGTCATTTCGTCCTCCTTAGGCCTATTCATTTCCAATTAAGGGTTTTAACCAATTTTGTGCATCCAATAGGTCTGTTTGTGTCATTGGATGAACATTTAGGTCATTTTCGTTCTCCCTAAATTTATTCTTGTCCAATTCGGGTTTTTAATCAATCTTGTACATCGAATTGGTGTGTTTGTGTCATTGGATGAACATTTAGGTCATTTTCGTCCTCAATAGGCTTTTTATTGTCTAATTAGGGTTTTTAATCAATCTTGTGCATCCAATAGGTGTGTTTGTGTCATTGGATGAACATTTAGATCATTTTCGTCCTCCCTAGGCTTATTCTTGTCTAATTAGGGTTTTTAACCAATATTGTGCATCCAATAGGTGTGCTTGTGTCATTGGATGAAAATTTAGGTCATTTTCGTCCTCCCTAGGCTTATTCTTGTCTAATTAGGGTTTTTAACCAATATTGTGCATCCAATAGGTGTGCTTGTGTCATTGGATGAAAATTTAGGTCATTTTCGTCCTCCCTAGGCTTATTCTTGTCTAATTAGGGTTTTTAACCAATATTGTGCATCCAATAGGTGTGCTTGTGTCATTGGATGAAAATTTAGGTCATTTTCGTCCTCCCTAGGCTTATTCTTGTCTAATTAGGGTTTTTAACCAATATTGTGCATCCAATAGGTGTGCTTGTGTCATTGGATGAAAATTTAGATCATTTTCGTCCTCCCTAGGCTTATTCTTGTCCAATTAGGGTTTTTAACCAATCTTGTGCTTCCAATAGGTGTGTTTGTTTCATTGGATGAACTTGTAGGTCATTTCGTCCTCCTTAGGCCTATTCATTTCCAATTAAGGGTTTTAACCAATTTTGTGCATCCTATAGGTCTGTTTGTGTCATTGGATGAACATTTAGGTCATTTTCGTTCTCCCTAAATTTATTCTTGTAGGGTTTTTAATGAATCTTGTGCAACGAATAGGTGTGTTTGTGTCATTGGATGAACATTTAGGTCATTTTCGTCCTCAATAGGCTTTTTATTGTCCAATTAGGGTTTTTAATCAATCTTGTGCATCCAATAGGTGTGTTTGTGTCATTGGCTAAACATTTAGGTCATTTTCGTCATCCTTAGGCTTATTCTTGTCCAATTAGGGTTTTTAACCAATTTTGTGCATCCTATAGGTTTTGTTTGTGCCATTGGATGAACATTTAGGTCATTTTCGTTCTCCCTAGGTTTATTCTTGTCCATTTAGGGTTTTTAATGAATCTTGTGCAACGAATAGGTGTGTTTGTGTCATTGGATGAACATTTAGGTCATTTTCGTCCTCCCAAGGCTTATTCTTTTCCAATTAGGGTTTTTAATCAATCTTGTGCATCCAATATTGTGTTAGTGTTATTGGATGAACATTTAGGTCATTTTCTTCCTCCATAGGCTTATTCTTGTCCAATTATGGTTTTTAACGAATCTTGTGTATTCAATAGTTGTGTTTGTGTTATAGGATGAGAATTTAGGTCATTTTCGTCCTCCCTAGGCTTATTCTTGTCCAATTAGGGTTTTTAATCAATCTTGTGCATCCAATAGGTGTGTTTGTGTCATTGGATGAACATTTAGGTCATTTTTGTCCTCCCTAG
Organism: Cicer arietinum; assembly: GCF_000331145.2. NCBI lineage: Eukaryota > Viridiplantae > Streptophyta > Magnoliopsida > Fabales > Fabaceae > Cicer > Cicer arietinum. The sequence continues at coordinate 956,688 of NW_027339431.1, read as the reverse complement.
GCTTACTCTTGTCCAATTAGGGTTTTTAACCAATGTTGTGCATCTAATAGGTGTGTTTGTGTCATTGGATGAAAATTTAGGTCATTTTCGTCCTCCCTTGGCTTCTTATTATCTAATTAGGGTTTTGAATCAATCGTGTGCATCCAATAGGTGTGTTTGTGTCATTGGATGAACATTTAGATCATTTTCGTCCTCCCTAGGCTTATTCTTGTCCAATTAGGGTTTTTAACCAATTTTGTGCATCCAATAGGTTTGTTTGTGTCATTGGATGAACATTTAGGTCATTTTCGTCCTCCCTAGGCTTATTCTTGTCCAATTAGGGTTTTTAACCAATTTTGTGCATCCAATAGGTTTGTTTGTGTCATTGGATGAACATTTAGGTCATTTTCGTCCTCCCTAGGCTTATTCTTGTCCAATTAGGGTTTTTAACCAATTTTGTGCATCCAATAGGTTTGTTTGTGTCATTGGATGAACATTTAGGTCATTTTCGTCCTCCCTAGGCTTATTCTTGTCCAATTAGGGTTTTTAACCAATTTTGTGCATCCAATAGGTTTGTTTGTGTCATTGGATGAACATTTAGGTCATTTTCGTCCTCCCTAGGCTTATTCTTGTCCAATTAGGGTTTTTAACCAATTTTGTGCATCCAATAGGTTTGTTTGTGTCATTGGATGAACATTTAGGTCATTTTCGTCCTCTTGATGCTTATTCTTTACCAATTAGGGTTTTTATTCAATCTTGTGCATCCAATAGGTTAGTTTGTGTCATTGGATGAACATTTAGGTCATTTTC
>NW_027339431.1:953957-955889 GCF_000331145.2 Cicer arietinum | reverse complement strand
CCAATTAGGGTTTTTATTCAATCTTGTGCATCCAATAGGTTTGTTTGTGTCATCGGATGAACATTTAGGTCATTTTCGTCCTCTTGATGCTTATTCTTGTCCAATTAGGGTTTTTATTCAATCTTGTGCATCCAATAGGTTTGTTTGTGTCATTGGATGAACATTTAGGTCATTTTCGTTCTCCCTAGGTTTATTCTTGTCCAATTAGGGTTTTTAATGAATCTTGTGCAACGAATAGGTGTGTTTGTGTCATTGGATGAACATTTATGTCATTTTCGTCCTCCCAAGGCTTATTCTTTTCCAATTAGGTTTTTAATCAATCTTGTGCATCCAATAGGTGTTTTGTGTTAATGGATGAACATTTAGGTCATTCTCTTCCTCCATAGGCTTATTCTTGTCCAATTATGGTTTTTAACAAATCTTGTGTATTCAATAGTTGTGCTTGTGTCATAGGATGACAATTTAGGTCATTTTCGTCCTCCCTAGGCTTATTCTTGTCTAATTAGGGTTTTTAACCAATATTGTGCATCCAATAGGTGTGTTTGTGTCATTGGATGAAAATTTAGGTCATTTTCGTCCTCCCTAGGCTTCTTTTTGTCCAATTAGGGTTTTTAATCAATCTTGTGCATCCAATAGGTGTGTTTGTGTCATTAGATGAACATTTAGATCTATTTCGTCCTCCCTAGGCTTATTCTTGTCCAATTAGGGTTTTTAACCAATCTTGTGCTTCCAATAAGTTCATTTGTGTCATTGGATTAACATTTAGGTCATTTTCGTCATCCCTAGGCTTATTCGTGTCCAATTAGGTGTGTTTGTGTCATTGGATGAATGTGTAGGTCATTTCGTCCTCCTTAGGCCTATTCATTTCCAATTAAGGGTTTTAACCAATTTGTGCATCCTATAGGTTTGTTTGTGTCATTGGATGAACATTTAGGTCATTTTCGTTCTCCCTAGGTTTATTCTTGTCCAATTCTGGTTTTTAATCAATCTTGTGCATCGAATAGGTGTGTTGTGTCATTGGATGAAAATTTAGGTCATTTTCGTCCTCAATAGGCTTCTTATTGTCCAATTGGGGTTTTCAATCAATCTTGGGCGTCTAATAGGTGTGTTTGTTTCATTGGCAGAATATTTGGATCATTTTCGTCCTCCCTAGGCTTATTCGTGTCCAATTAGGGTTTTTAACCAATTTTGTACATCCAATAGGTTTGTTTGTTGCATTGGATGAACATTTTGGTCATTTTCGTTCTCGCTAGGTTTATTTTTGTCCAGTTAAGGATTTCAATCAATCTTGCGCATCGAATAGGTGTGTTTGTGTCATTGGATGAACATTTAGGTCATTTTCGTCCTCCCAAGGCTTATTCTTGTCCAATTTGGGGTTTTAACCAATTTTGTGCATCCTATAGGTTTGTTTGTGTCATTGGATGATCATTTAGGTCATTCTTGTCCAATTTGGGTTTTTAATCAATCTTGTGCATCGAATAGGTGTCTTTGTGTCATTGGATGAACATTTAGGTCATTTTCTTCCTCCATAAGCTTATTCTTGTCCAACTAGGGATTTTAACGAATCTTGTGTATCCAATAGTTGTGTTTGTGTCATAGGATGATAATTTAGGTCATTTTCGTCCTCCCAAGGCGTATTCTTGTCCGATTAGGGTTTTTAACCAATTTTGTGCATCAACAAGTTCATTTGTGTCATTGGATTAACCTATAGGTCACTTTCGTCATCCCTAGGGTTATTCTTGTCCAGTTAGGGTTTTTAACAAATTTTGTGCATCCAATAGGTTTGTTTGTGTCATTGGATGAACATTTAGGTCATTTTCGTCCTCCCAAGGCTTCTTTTTGTCGAATTAGTGTTTTTAATCAATCTTGTGCATCCAATAAGTTCATTTGTGTCATTCGATTAACATATAGGTCACTTTCGTCATCCCTAGG
>NW_027339431.1:951660-953940 GCF_000331145.2 Cicer arietinum | reverse complement strand
CAATAGTTGTGTTTGTGTCATTGGATGAACATTTAAGACATTTTCGTCCTCCATAGGCTTATACTTGTCCAATTAGGGTTTTTAAACAATCTTCTGCATCCAATAAGTTCATTTGTTTCATTGGATGAACATTTAGGTTATTTTCGTCATCCATAGACTTATTCTTGTCCAATTAGGGTTTTTAACCTATTTTATGCATCCAATAGGTTTGTTTGTGTCATTGGATGAATATTTAGGTCATTTTCGTCCTCCCTAGGCTTATTCTTTTCCAATTAAGGTTTTTAACCAATTTTGTGCATCCTGTAGGTTTGTTTGTGTCATTGGATGAACATTTAGGTCATTTTCGTTCTCCCTAGGTTTATTCTTGTCCAATTAGGGTTTTTAACCAATCTTGTGCTTCCAATAAGTTCATTTGTGTCATTGGATTAACATTTAGGTCATTTTCGTCATCCCTAGACTTATTTGTGTCCAATTAGGGTTTTTAACCAATTTTGTGCATCCAATAGGTGTGTTTGTGTCATTGGTTGAACTTGTAGGTCATTTCGTCCTCCTTAGGCCTATTCATTTCCAATTAAGGTTTTTAACCAATTTTGTGCATCCTATAGGTTTGTTTGTGTCATTGGATGAACATTTAGGTCATTTTCGTTCTCCCTAGGTTTATTCTTGTCCAATTTTGGTTTTTAATCAATCTTGTGCATCGAATAGGTGTGTTTGTGTCATTGGATGAACATTTAGGTCATTTTCGTCCTCCCAAGGCTTATTCTTGTCCGATTAGGGTTTTTAATCAATCTTGTGCATCCAATAGGTGTGTTTGTGTCGTTGTACGAACATTTAGGTCATTTTCGTCCTCCCTAGGCTTATTCTTGTTCAATTAGGGTTTTTAACCAATCTTGTGCATCAATAAGTTCATTTGTGTCCTTGGATTAACATATAGGTCACTTTCGTCATCCCTAGGGTTATTCTGGTCCAGTTAGGGTTTTTAACAAATTTTGTGCATCCAATAGGTTTGTTTGTGTCATTGGATGAACATTTAGGTCATTTTCGTCCTCCCAAGGCTTCTTATTGTCCAATTAGAGTTTTTAATCAATCTTGTGCATCCAATAAGTGTGTTTGTGTCATTGGATGAACATTTAGATCATTTTTGTCCTCCCTAGGCTTATTCATGTCCAATTAGGGTTTTTAACCAATCTTGTGCTTCCAATAAGTTCATTTGTGTCATCGGATTAACATTTAGGTCATTTACGTCATCCCTAGACTTATTCGTGTCCAATTAGGGTTTTTAATCAATCTTGTGCATCCAATAGGTGTGTTTCTGTTATTGGATGAACATTTAGGTCATTTTCTTCTTCCATAGGCTTATTCTTGTCCAATTATGGTTTTTAACGAATCTTGTGCTTCCAATAAGTTCATTTGTGTCATTGGATTAACATTTAGGTCATTTTCGTCATCCCTAGACTTATTCTTGTCCAACTAGGTTTTTTAACCAATCTTGTGCATCCAAAAGGTGTGTTTGTGCATTGGATGAACATTTAGGTCATTTTCGTCCTCCCTAGACTTATTCTTGTCTAATTAGGGTTTTTAACCAATCTTGTGCATCCAAAAGGTGTGTTTGTGCATTGGATGAACATTTAGGTCATTTTCATTCTCCCTAGGTTTATTCTTGTCCAATTCGGGTTTTTAATCAATCTTGTGCATCGAATAGGTGTGTTTGTGTCATTGGACGAACATTTAGGTCATTTTCGTCCTCCCTAGGCTTATTCTTGTCTAACTAGGGTTTTTAACCAATCTTGTGCATCCAAAAGGTGTGTTTGTGCATTGGATGAACATTTAGGTCATTTTCATTCTCCCTAGGTTTATTCTTGTCCAATTCGGGTTTTTAATCAATCTTGTGCATCGAATAGGTGTGTTTGTGTCATTGGACGAACATTTAGGTCATTTTCGTCCTCCCTAGGCTTATTCTTGTTCAATTAGGGTTTTTAACCAATCTTGTGCATCAATAAGTTCATTTGTGTCATTGGATTTACATTTAGGTCACTTTCGTCCTCCCTAGGCTTATTCTTGTCCAATTAGGGTTTTTAACAAATTTTGTGCATCCAATAGGTTTGTTTGTGTCATTGGATGAACATTTAGGTCATTTTCGTCATCCCTAGGCTTATTCTTGTCCAATTAGGGTTTTTAACCAATTTTGTGCATCCAATAGATTTGTTTGTGTCATTGGACGAACATGTAGGTCATTTTCGTCCTCCCTAGGTTTATTCTTGTCCAATTAAGGTTTTTAAT
>NW_027339431.1:948318-951551 GCF_000331145.2 Cicer arietinum | reverse complement strand
TGTTTGTGTCATTGGATGAACATTTAGGTCATTTTCGTCCTCCCTAGGCTTATTCTTGTCCAATTAGGTTTTTTAATCAATCTTGTGCATCCAATAGGTGTGTTTGTGTCATTGGATGAAAATTTAGGTCATTTTCGTCCTCCCTAGGCTTCTTATTGTCCAATTCGGGTTTTCAATCAATCTTGTGCAGCTAATAGGTGTGTTTGTGTCATTGGATGAACATTTGGATCATTTTCGTCCTCCCTAGGCTTATTCTTGTCCAATTAGGGTTTTTAACCAATCTTGTGCTTCCTGTAGGTTTGTTTGGGTCATTGGATGAACATTTAGGTCATTTTCGTTCTCCCTAGGTTTATTCTTGTCCAATTAAGGTTTTTAATCAATCTTGTACATCGAATAGGTGTGTTGTGTCATTGGATGAACATTTAGGTCATTTTCGTCCTCCCAAGGCTTAATCTTGTCCAATTAGGGTTTTTAACGAATTTTGTGCATCCTATAGGTTTGTTTGTGTGATTGGATGAAAAATTAGGTCATTTTCGTCTCCCTAGTTTTATTCTTGTCCAATTTGGGTTTTTAATCAATCTTGTGCATCGAATAGGTGTGTTTGTGTCATTGGATGAACATTTAGGTCATTTTCTTCCTCCATAAGCTTATTCTTGTCCAACTAGGGATTTTAACGAATCTTGTGTATCCAACAGTTGTGTTTGTGTCATAGGATGACAATTTAGGTCATTTTCGTCCTCCCTAGGCTTCTTATTGTCCAATTACGGTTTTTTATCAATCTTGTGCATCCAATAGGTGTGTTTTTGTCATTGGATGAACATTTTGATCATTTTCGTCCTCCCTATGCATATTCTTGTCCAATTAGGGATTTTAACCAATTTTGTGCATCCAATAGGTGTGTTTGTGTCATTGGATGAACATTTAGGTCATTTTCGTCATCCCTAGGCTTATTCTTGTCCAATTAGGGTTTTTAACTAATTTTGTGCATCCAATAGGTTTGTTGGTGTCATTGGATGAACATATAGGTCATTTTCGTCCTACTTAGGCCTTTTCTTTTCCAATTAAGGTTTTTAACCAATTTTGTGCATCCTATAGGTTTGTTTGTGTCATTGGATGAACATTTAGGTCATTTTCGTTCTCCCTAGGTTTATTCTTGTCCAATTCGGGTTTTTAATCAATCTTGTGCATCCAATAGGTGTGTTGGTGTCATTGGATGAACATTTAGGTCATTTTCGTTCTCCCTAGGTTTATTCTTGTCCAATTCGGGTTTTTAATCAATCTTGTGCATCCAATAGGTTTGTTGGTGTCATTGGATGAACATTTAGGTCATTTTCGTTCTCCCTAGGTTTATTCTTGTCCAATTCGGGTTTTTAATCAATCTTGTGCATCCAATAGGTTTGTTGGTGTCATTGGATGAACATTTAGGTCATTTTCGTTCTCCCTAGGTTTATTCTTGTCCAATTCGGGTTTTTAATCAATCTTGTGCATCCAATAGGTTTGTTGGTGTCATTGGATGAACATTTAGGTCATTTTCGTTCTCCCTAGGTTTATTCTTGTCCAATTCGGGTTTTTAATCAATCTTGTGCATCCAATAGGTGTGTTTGTGTCATAGGATGAAAATTTAGGTCATTTTCGTCCTCCCTAGGCTTCTTATTGTCCAATTAGAGTTTTCAATCAATCTTGTGCATCTAATAGGTATGTTTGTGTCATTGGATGAACATTTGGATCATTTTCGTCCTCCCTAGGCTTATTCTTGTCCAATTAGGGTTTTTAACCAATCTTGTGCTTCCAATAAGTTCATTTGTGTCATCGGATTAACATTTAGGTCATTTTCGTCATCCCTAGGCTTATTCTTGTCCAATTAGGGTTTTTAACCAATTTTGTGCATCCAATAGGTTTGTTTGTCTCATTGGATGAACATTTAGGTCATTTTTGTTCTCCCTAGGTTTATTCTTGTCCAATTAAGGTTTTTAATCAATCTTGTACATCGAATAGGTGTGTTTGTGTCATTGGATGAACATTAAGCTCATTTTCGTCCTCCCAAGGCTTATTCTTGTCCAATTAGGGTGTTTAACCAAGTTTGTGCATCCTATAGGTTTGTTTGTGTCATTGGATGAACATTTAGGTCATTTTCGTTTCCCTAGGTTTATTCTAGTCCAATTAGGGTTTTTAACCAATCTTGTGCTTCCAATAAGTTCATTTGTGTCATCGGATTAACATTTAGGTCATTTTCGTCATCCCTAGGCTTATTCGTGTCCAATTAGGGTTTTTAACCAATTTTGTGCATCCAATAGGTTTGTTTGTCTCATTGGATGAACATTTAGGTCATTTTTGTTCTCCCTAGGTTTATTCTTGTCCAATTAGGGTTTTTAATCAATCTTGTGCATCCTATAGGTTTGTTTGTGTCATTGGATGAACATTTAGGTCATTTTCGTTCTCCCTAGGTTTATTCTTGTCCAATTAGGGTTTTTAATGAATCTTGTGCAACGAATAGGTGTGTTTGTCTCATTGGATGAAGATTTAGGTCATTTTCGTCCTCCCAAGGCTTATTCTTTTCCAATTAGGGTTTTTAATCAATCTTGTGCATCCAATAGGTGTGTTTGTGTTAATGGATGAACATTTAGGTCATTTTCTTCCTCCATAGGCTTATTCTTGTCCAATTATGGTTTTTAACGAATCTTGTGTATTCAATAGTTGTGTTTGTGTCATAGGATGACAATTTAGGTCATTTTCGTCCTCCCTAGGCTTGTTCTTGTCCAATTAGGGTTTTTAACCAATATTGTGCATCCAATAGGTACGTTTGTGTCATTGGAGGAAAATTTAGGTCATTTTCGTCCTCCCTAGGCTTCTTATTGTCCAATTAGGGTTTTCAATCAATCTTGTGCGTCTAATAGGTGTGTTTGTTTCATTGGAAGAACATTTGGATCATTTTCGTACTCCCTCGGCTTATTCTTGTACAATTAGGTTTTTTACCCAATCTTGTGCTTCCAATAAGTTCATTTGTGTCATCGGATTAACATTTAGGTCATTTTCGTCATCCCTAGGCTTATTCGTGTCCAATTAGGGTTTTTAACCAATTTTGTGCATCCAATAGGTTTGTTTGTGTCATTGGTTGAATATTTAGGTCATTTTCGTTCTCCCTAGGTTTATTCTTGTCCAATTAGGGTTTTCAATGAATCTTGTGCAACGAATAGGTGTGTTTGTGTCATTGGATGAACATTTAGGTCATTTTC
>NW_027339431.1:945245-946159 GCF_000331145.2 Cicer arietinum | reverse complement strand
AACATTTTGATCATTTTCGTCCTCCCTAGACATATTCTTGTCCAATTAGGGATTTTAACCAATCTTGTGCTTCCAATAAGTTCATTTGTGTCATCGGATTAACATTTAGGTCATTTTCGTCATCCCTAGGCTTATTCGGGTCCAATTAGGGTTTTTAACCAATTTTGTGCATCCAATAGGTGTGTTTGTGTCATTGGATGAACATTTAGGTCATTTTCGTCATCCATAGGCTTATTCTTGTCTGTGCATCCAATAGGTTTGTTGGTGTCATTGGATGAACATGTAGGTCATTTTCGTCCTCCTTAGGCCTTTTCTTTTCCAATTAAGGTTTTTAACCGATTTTGTGCATCCTATAGGTTTGTTTGTGTCATTGGATGAACATTTAGGTCATTTTCGTTCTCCCTAGGTTTATTCTTGTCCAATTCGGGTTTTTAATCAATCTTGTGCATCGAATAGGTGTGTTTGTGTCATTGGATGAACATTGAGGTCATTTTCTTCCTCCCTAGGCTTATTCTTGTCCAATTAGGGTTTTTAACCAATTTTGTGTATCCAATAGGTTTGTTGGTGTCATTGGATGAACATGTAGGTCATTTTCGTCCTCCTTAGGCCTTTTCTTTTCCAATTAAGGATTTTAACCAATTTTGTGAATCCTATAGTTTTGTTTGTGTCATTGGATGAACATTTAGGTCATTTTTGTTCTCCCTAGGTTTATTCTTGTCCAATTCGGATTTTTAATGAATTATATGCAACGAATAGGTGTGTTTGTGTCATTGGATGAACATTTAGGTCATTTTCGTCCTCCAAAGGCTTATTTTTTTCCAATTAGCGTTTTTAATCAATCTTGTGCATCTGATAGGTGTGTTTGTGTTAATGGATGAACATTTAGGTCATTTTCTTCCTCCATAGGCTTATTC
>NW_027339431.1:941927-944745 GCF_000331145.2 Cicer arietinum | reverse complement strand
CAAACACAACTATTGGATACACAAGATTCGTTAAAATCCCTAATTGGACAAGAATAAGCTTATGGAGGTAGAAAATGACCTAAATGTTCATCCCATGACACAAACACACCTATTGGATGCACAAGATTTATAAAAAACCCTAATTGGACAAGAATAAGCCGAGGGAGGACTAAAATGACCTAAATGTTAATACATTGACACAAACACGCCTATTGGATCCACAAGATTGATTAAAAACCCTAATTGGACAATAATAAGCCTAGGGAGGACGAAAATGACCGAAATGTTCATCCAAAGACACAAACAAACCTATTGGAAGCACAAAATTGGTTAAAAACCCTAATTGGACATGAATAAGCCTAGGGATGACGAAAATGACCTAAATGGTAATCCGATGACCCAAATGAACTTATTGGAAGCACAAGATTGGTTAAAAACCCTAATTGGACAAGAATAAGCCGAGGGAGGACTAAAATGGCCTAAATGTTCATCCATTGACACAAACACGCCGATTGGATCCACAAGATTGATTAAAAACCCTAATTGGACAATAATAAGCCTAGGGAGGATGAAAATGACCTAAATTTTCATCCAATGACACAAACACACCTATTTGATCCACAAGATTGGTTAAAAACCCTAATTGGACAAGAATAAGCCTAGGGAGGACGAAAATGACCTAAATATTCATCCAATGACACAAACACACCTATTGGATGCACAAGATTGATTAAAAACCCTAATTGGAGAATAAGAAGCCTATGGACGACGAAAATGACCTAAATTTTCATCCACTGACACAAACACACCTATTGGATTCACAAGATTGATGAAAAACCCTAATTGGACAAAAATAAGCCTTGGGAGGACAAAAATGACCTAAATGTTCATCCAATGACACAAATAAACCTATTGCATGCACAAAATTTGTTAAAAACTCTAATTGGACAAGAATAAGCCTAGGTATGATGAAAATGACCTAAATGTTAGTCCAATGACACAAATGAACTTTTTGGATGCACAAGATTGGTTAAAAACCCTAACTGGACATGAATAAGACTAAGGAGGACGAAAGTGACCTAAATGTTCATCCAATGACACAAACACACCTATTGGATGCACAAGATTGATTAAAAACCCTAATTGGACAAGAATACGCTTTGGGAGGACGAAATGACCTAAATTGTCATCCTATGACACAAACACAACGATTGGATACACAAGATTCGTTAAAATCCCTAATTGGACAAGAATACGCTTTGGGAGGACGAAATGACCTAAATTGTCATCCTATGACACAAACACAACGATTGGATACACAAGATTCGTTAAAATCCCTAATTGGACAAGAATACGCTTTGGGAGGACGAAATGACCTAAATTGTCATCCTATGACACAAACACAACGATTGGATACACAAGATTCGTTAAAATCCCTAATTGGACAAGAATAAACCTAGGGAGAACGAAAATGACCTAAATGTTAATCCCATGACACAAATGAACTTATTGGATGCACTAGATTGGTTAAAAACCCTAATTGGACAATAATAAGCTTAGGGAGGATGAAAATGACCTAAATGTTCATCCAAAGACACAAACACACCTATTGGATGCACAAGATTAATTAAAAACCCTAATTGGACAAGAATACGCTTTGGGAGGACGAAATGACCTAAATTGTCATCCTATGACACAAACACAACGATTGGATACACAAGATTCGTTAAAATCCCTAATTGGACAAGAATAAGCTTATGGAGGAAGAAAATGACGTAAATGTTCATCCCATGACACAAACACACCTATTGGATGCACAAGATTTATAAAAAACCCTAATTGGACAAGTATAAGCGTTGGGAGGACGAAAATGACCTAAATGATCATTCAATGACACAAACAAACCTATAGGATGCACAAAATTGGTTAAAAACCTAAATTGGAAAAGAATAAGCCTAGGGAGGACGAAAATGACCTAAATGTTCATACAATGTCACAAACAAACCTATTGGATGCACAAAATTGGTTAAAAACCTTAGTTGGACAAGAATAAGCTTAGTGATGACGAAAATGACCTAAATGTGCATCCAATGACACAAACACACCTGTTGGATGCACAAGATTGATTAAAAACAGTAATTGGACAATAAAAAGCCTAGGGAGGACAAAAATGACCTAAATTTTCATCGAATGACACAAACACACCTATTGGATGCACAATATTGGTTAAAAACCCTAATTTGACAAAAATAAGCCTGGGGAGGGCGAAAATGACCTAAATGTTCATCCAATGACACAAACACTCCTATTGGATGCACAAGATTGATTAAAAACCCTTATTGGACAAGAATTACCTAGGGAGAACGAAAATGACCTAAAGGTTCATCCAATGACACAAACAAACCTATAGGATGCACTAAATTGGTTAAAAACCCTAACTGGAAAAGAATAAGCCTAGGGAGGACGAAAATGACCAAAATGTTCATCCAATGACACAAACAAACCTATTGGATGCACAAAATTGGTTAAAAACCCTAATTGGACAAGGATAAGCCTAGGGATGATGAAAATGACCTAAATGTTCATCCAATGACACAAACACACCTATTGGAGGCACAAGATTGATTAAAAACCCTAATTGGACAAGAATAAGCCTAGGGAGGACGAAAATGACCAAAATGTTCATCCAATGACACAAACAAACCTATTGGATGCACAAAATTGGTTAAAAACTCTTATTGCACAAGGATAAGCCTAGGGATGATGAAAATGACCTAAATGTTCATCCAATTACACAAATGAACTTATTGGATTCACA
>NW_027339431.1:925665-941824 GCF_000331145.2 Cicer arietinum | reverse complement strand
ATTAAAAACCCTAATTGGACAAGAATAAACCTAGGGAGAACGAAAATGACCTAAAGGTTCATCCAATGACACAAACAAACCTATAGGATGCACAATATTGGTTAAAAACCCTAATTTGACAAAAATAAGCCTATGGAGGACGAAAATGACCTAAATGTTCATCCAATGACACAAACACACCTATTGGATGCACAAGATTGATTAAAAACCCTAATTGGACAAGAATAAACCTAGGGAGAACGAAAATGACCTAAAGGTTCATCCAATGACACAAACAAACCTATAGGATGCACAATATTGGTTAAAAACCCTAATTTGACAAAAATAAGCCTATGGAGGACGAAAATGACCTAAATGTTCATCCAATGACACAAACACACCTATTGGATGCACAAGATTGATTAAAAACCCTAATTGGACAAGAATAAACCTAGGGAGAACGAAAATGACCTAAAGGTTCATCCAATGACACAAACAAACCTATAGGATGCACAAGATTGGTTAAAAACCCTAATTTGACAAAAATAAGCCTATGGAGGACGAAAATGACCTAAATGTTCATCCAATGACACAAACACACCTATTGGATGCACAAGATTGATTAAAAACCTTAATTGGACAAGAATAAACCTAGGGAGAACGAAAATAACCTAAATGTTCATCCAAAGACACAAACACACCTATTGGATGCACAAGATTGATTAAAAACCGTAATTGGACAAGAATAAGCATAGGGATGACGAAAATGACCTAAATGTTCATCCAATGACACAAACACACCTATTGGATGCACAAGATTGATTAAAAACACTAATTGGACAAAAATAAGCCTTGGGAGGACGATAATGACCTAACTGTTCAACCAATCACACAAACAAACCTAGTGGATGCACAAAATTTGTTAAAAACCTTAATTGGACAAGAATAAGCCTAGGGAGGACGAAAATGACCTAACTGTTCATCCAATGACACAAATGAACTCATTGGATGCACAAGATTAATTAAAAACCTTAATTGGACAAGAATAAGCCTAGGGAGGACGAAAATGACCTAACTGTTCATCCAATGACACAAATGAACTCATTGGATGCACAAGATTAATTAAAAACCTTAATTGGACAAGAATAAGCCTAGGGAGGACGAAAATGACCTAACTGTTCATCCAATGACACAAATGAACTCATTGGATGCACAAGATTAATTAAAAACCTTAATTGGACAAGAATAAGCCTAGGGAGGACGAAAATGACCTAACTGTTCATCCAATGACACAAATGAACTCATTGGATGCACAAGATTAATTAAAAACCTTAATTGGACAAGAATAAGCCTAGGGAGGACGAAAATGACCTAACTGTTCATCCAATGACACAAATGAACTCATTGGATGCACAAGATTAATTAAAAACCTTAATTGGACAAGAATAAGCCTAGGGAGGACGAAAATGACCTAACTGTTCATCCAATGACACAAATGAACTCATTGGATGCACAAGATTAATTAAAAACCTTAATTGGACAAGAATAAGCCTAGGGAGGACGAAAATGACCTAACTGTTCATCCAATGACACAAATGAACTCATTGGATGCACAAGATTAATTAAAAACCTTAATTGGACAAGAATAAGCCTAGGGAGGACGAAAATGACCTAACTGTTCATCCAATGACACAAATGAACTCATTGGATGCACAAGATTAATTAAAAACCTTAATTGGACAAGAATAAGCCTAGGGAGGACGAAAATGACCTAACTGTTCATCCAATGACACAAATGAACTCATTGGATGCACAAGATTAATTAAAAACCTTAATTGGACAAGAATAAGCCTAGGGAGGACGAAAATGACCTAACTGTTCATCCAATGACACAAATGAACTCATTGGATGCACAAGATTAATTAAAAACCTTAATTGGACAAGAATAAGCCTAGGGAGGACGAAAATGACCTAACTGTTCATCCAATGACACAAATGAACTCATTGGATGCACAAGATTAATTAAAAACCTTAATTGGACAAGAATAAGCCTAGGGAGGACGAAAATGACCTAACTGTTCATCCAATGACACAAATGAACTCATTGGATGCACAAGATTAATTAAAAACCTTAATTGGACAAGAATAAGCCTAGGGAGGACGAAAATGACCTAACTGTTCATCCAATGACACAAATGAACTCATTGGATGCACAAGATTAATTAAAAACCTTAATTGGACAAGAATAAGCCTAGGGAGGACGAAAATGACCTAACTGTTCATCCAATGACACAAATGAACTCATTGGATGCACAAGATTAATTAAAAACCTTAATTGGACAAGAATAAGCCTAGGGAGGACGAAAATGACCTAACTGTTCATCCAATGACACAAATGAACTCATTGGATGCACAAGATTAATTAAAAACCTTAATTGGACAAGAATAAGCCTAGGGAGGACGAAAATGACCTAACTGTTCATCCAATGACACAAATGAACTCATTGGATGCACAAGATTAATTAAAAACCTTAATTGGACAAGAATAAGCCTAGGGAGGACGAAAATGACCTAACTGTTCATCCAATGACACAAATGAACTCATTGGATGCACAAGATTAATTAAAAACCTTAATTGGACAAGAATAAGCCTAGGGAGGACGAAAATGACCTAACTGTTCATCCAATGACACAAATGAACTCATTGGATGCACAAGATTAATTAAAAACCTTAATTGGACAAGAATAAGCCTAGGGAGGACGAAAATGACCTAACTGTTCATCCAATGACACAAATGAACTCATTGGATGCACAAGATTAATTAAAAACCTTAATTGGACAAGAATAAGCCTAGGGAGGACGAAAATGACCTAACTGTTCATCCAATGACACAAATGAACTCATTGGATGCACAAGATTAATTAAAAACCTTAATTGGACAAGAATAAGCCTAGGGAGGACGAAAATGACCTAACTGTTCATCCAATGACACAAATGAACTCATTGGATGCACAAGATTAATTAAAAACCTTAATTGGACAAGAATAAGCCTAGGGAGGACGAAAATGACCTAACTGTTCATCCAATGACACAAATGAACTCATTGGATGCACAAGATTAATTAAAAACCTTAATTGGACAAGAATAAGCCTAGGGAGGACGAAAATGACCTAACTGTTCATCCAATGACACAAATGAACTCATTGGATGCACAAGATTAATTAAAAACCTTAATTGGACAAGAATAAGCCTAGGGAGGACGAAAATGACCTAACTGTTCATCCAATGACACAAATGAACTCATTGGATGCACAAGATTAATTAAAAACCTTAATTGGACAAGAATAAGCCTAGGGAGGACGAAAATGACCTAACTGTTCATCCAATGACACAAATGAACTCATTGGATGCACAAGATTAATTAAAAACCTTAATTGGACAAGAATAAGCCTAGGGAGGACGAAAATGACCTAACTGTTCATCCAATGACACAAATGAACTCATTGGATGCACAAGATTAATTAAAAACCTTAATTGGACAAGAATAAGCCTAGGGAGGACGAAAATGACCTAACTGTTCATCCAATGACACAAATGAACTCATTGGATGCACAAGATTAATTAAAAACCTTAATTGGACAAGAATAAGCCTAGGGAGGACGAAAATGACCTAACTGTTCATCCAATGACACAAATGAACTCATTGGATGCACAAGATTAATTAAAAACCTTAATTGGACAAGAATAAGCCTAGGGAGGACGAAAATGACCTAACTGTTCATCCAATGACACAAATGAACTCATTGGATGCACAAGATTAATTAAAAACCTTAATTGGACAAGAATAAGCCTTGGGAGGACGAAAATGACCAAATTTTCATCCTATGACACAAACACAACTATTGGATACACAAGATTGATTAAAAACAGTAATTGGACAATAAGAATCCTAGGGAGGACGAAAATGACTTAAATTTTCATCCAATGACACAAACACACCGATTGGATGCACAAGATTGATTTAAAACCCTAATTGGACAAGAATAAGCCTAAGGAGTACGAAAGTGACTTAAATGTTCATCCAATGACACAAACACACCTATTGGATGCACAAAATTTGTTAAAAACCTTAATTGGACAAGAATAAGCCTAAGGAGTACGAAAGTGACTTAAATGTTCATCCAATGACACAAACACACCTATTGGATGCACAAAATTTGTTAAAAACCTTAATTGGACAAGAATAAGCCTAAGGAGTACGAAAGTGACTTAAATGTTCATCCAATGACACAAACACACCTATTGGATGCACAAAATTTGTTAAAAACCTTAATTGGACAAGAATAAGCCTAAGGAGTACGAAAGTGACTTAAATGTTCATCCAATGACACAAACACACCTATTGGATGCACAAAATTTGTTAAAAACCTTAATTGGACAAGAATAAGCCTAGGGAGGACGAAAATGACCAAATTCTCATCCTATGACACAAACACAACTATTGGATACACAAGATTCGTTAAAATCCCTAATTGGACACGAATAAGCTTATGGAGGACGAAAATGACCTAAATGTTCATCCAATGACACAAACACACCTATTCGTTGCACAAGGTTGATTAAAAACCCTAATTGGACAACAATAAGCCTAAGGAGGTCAAAAATGACCTAAATGTTCCTCCAACGACACAAACAAACCTATAGGATGCACAAAATTGGTTAAAAACATTAATTGGAAAACAATAAGCCTAGGGAGGACGAAAATGACCTAAATGTTCCTCCAACGACACAAACAAACCTATAGGATGCACAAAATTGGTTAAAAACCCAAATTGGACAAGAATAAGCCTAAAGAGGACAAAAATTACCTAAATGTTCATCCAGTGACACAAACACACCTATTGGATGCACAAGATTGATTAAAAACCATAATTGGACAAGAATAAGCCTAAAGAGGACAAAAATTACCTAAATGTTCATCCAATGACACAAACATACCTATTGGATGCACAAGATTGGTTAAAAACCCTAATTGGACACGAATAAGCCTAGGGATGACGAAAATGACCTAAATGTTCATCCAATGACACAAACATACCTATTGGATGCACAAGATTGATAAAAAAAACACTAAATCGACAAGAATAGGCCTTGGGAGGACGAAAACAACCTAAATGTTCATGCAATGACACAAACAAACCTATTGGATGCACAAAATTGGTTAAAAACCCTAATTGGACACGAATAAGCCTAGGGATGACGAAAATGACCTAAATGTTCATCCAATGACACAGACAAACCTATTGGATGCACAAAATTGGTTAAAAACCCTAATTGGACACGAATAAGCCTAGGGATGACGAAAATGACCTAAATGTTCATCCAATGACACAGACAAACCTATTGGATGCACAAAATTGGTTAAAAACCCTAATTGGACACGAATAAGCCTAGGGATGACGAAAATGACCTAAATGTTAATCCGATGACACAAATGAACTTATTGGAAGCACAAGATTGTTAAAAACCCTAACTGGACAAGAATAAGCCTAGGGAGGACGAAAATGACTTAAATTTTCAGCCATTGACACAAACATGCCTATTGGATCCACAAGATTGATTAAAAACCCTAATTGGACGATAATAAGCCTAGGGAGGACGAAAATGACCTAAATGTTCCTCCAATGACACAAACAAACCTATAGGATGTACAAAATTGGTTAAAAACCTTAATTGGAAAAGAATAAGCCTTGGGAGGACGAAAATGACCTAAATGTTCATCCAATGACACAAACACACCTATTGGATGCAAAAAATTGATTAAAAACCCTAATTGGACAAGAATAAGCCTAGAGAGGATGCAAATGACCTAAATTGTCGTCCTATGACACAAACACAACTATTGAATACACAAGATTCGTTAAAAACCCTAATTGGACATGAATAAGCCTATGGAGGAAGAAAATGACCTAAATGTTCATCCAATGACACAAACACACCTATTGGAGGCACAAGATTGATAAAAAAAACCCTAATTGGAAAAGAATAAGCCTTGGGAGGACGAAAATGACCTAAATGTTCATCCAATGAAACAAACACACCTAATCGTTGCACAAGATTGATTAAAAATCCTAATTTGACAAAAATAAGCCTAAGGAGGACAAAAATGACCTAAATGTTCATCCATTGACACACACCTATAGGATGCACAAAATTGGTTAAAAACCTTAAGTGGAAAAGAATAAGCCTAGGGAGGACGAAAATTACCTAAATGTTCATCTAATGACACAAACAAACCTATTGGATGCACAAAATTTGTTAAAAACTCTAATTGGACAAGATTAAGCCTAGGGATGATGAAAATGACCTAAATGTTCATGCAATGACACAAAACACCTACTGGATGCACAAGATTGATTAAAAACCCTAATTGGACAAGAATAAGCGTAGAGAGGATGGAAATGACCTAAATTGTCGTCCTATGATACAAACACAACTATTGGATACACAAGATTCGTTAAAAACCCTAATTGGACAAGAATATGCCTTTCGAGAAAGAAAATCACCTAAATTTTCCTCCAATGACACAAACACACCTATTCGTTGCACAAGATTGAATAAAAACGCTAATTGGCCAAGAATAAACCTAGGGAGAACGAAAATCAACTAAATGTTCATCCAATGACACAAATAAGCCTATTGGATGCACAAGATTAATTAAAAACCTTAATTGGACAAGAATAAGCCTTGGGAGGACGAAAATTACCTAAATGTCCATCCAATGACACAAATAAGCCTATTGGATGCACAAGATTGGTTAAAAAACCTAATTGGAGAAGAATAAGCCTAGGGAGGACGAAAATTACCTAAATGTCCATCCAATGACACAAATAAGCCTATTGGATGCACAAGATTGGTTAAAAAACCTAATTGGAGAAGAATAAGCCTAGGGAGGACGAAAATTACCTAAATGTCCATCCAATGACACAAATAAGCCTATTGGATGCACAAGATTGGTTAAAAAACCTAATTGGAGAAGAATAAGCCTAGGGAGGACGAAAATTACCTAAATGTCCATCCAATGACACAAATAAGCCTATTGGATGCACAAGATTAATTAAAAACCTTAATTGGACAAGAATAAGCCTTGGGAGGACGAAAATGACCTAAATTTTCATTCTATGACACAAACACAACTATTAGATACACAAGATTCGTTAAAATCCCTAATTGGACACGAATAAGCTTATGGAGGAAGAAAATGACCTAAATGTTTAACCAATGACACAAACACACCTATTGGATGCAAAAGATTGATTAAAAACCCTAATTGGATAATAAGAAGCCTAGGGAGGGCGAAAATAACCTAAATTGTCGTCCTATGACACAAACACACCTATTGGAGGCAGAAGATCGATTAAAAACCCTAATTGGAAAAGAATAAGCTTTGGGAGGACAAAAATGACCTAAATGTTCATCCAATGACACAAACACACCTATTTGATCCACAAGAATGGTTAAAAACCCTAATTGGACAAAAATAAGCCTAAGGAGGAAGAAAATGATCTAAATGTTCATCCAATGACACAAACACACCTATTGAATGCACAAGATTGATTAAAAACAGTAATTGGACAATAAGAAGCCTAGGGAGGACGAAAATGACTTAAATTTTCATCCAATGACACAAACACACCGATTGGATGCACAAGATTGATTTAAAACCCTAATTGGACAAGAATAAGCCTAAAGAGGACGAAAATGACCTAAATGTTCATCCATTCAGACAAACACACCTATTGGATGCCCAAGATTTATTAAAAACCCTAATTGGACAAAAATAAGCCTTGGGAGGACGAAAATGACCTAACTGTTCATCCAATGACACAAACAAACCTATTGATGCACAAAATTTGTTAAAAATCCTAATTGGACAAGAATAAGCCTAGGGATGACGAAAGTGACCTAAATGTTCATCCAATGACACAAACACACCTATTGGATGCACAAGATTGGTTAAAAACCCTAATTGGACAAGAATAAGCCTAGGGATGACGAAAGTGACCTAAATGTTAATCCAATGACACAAATGAATTTTTGGATGCACAATATTGGTTAAAAACTCTAATTGGACAAGAATAAGACTAGGGAGGACGAAAGTGACCTAAATGTTCATCCAATGACACAAACACACCTATTGGATGCACAAGATTGATTAAAAACCCAAATTGGACAAAAACAAGCCTTGGGAGGACGAAAATGACCAAACTTTTCATCCAAAGACACAAACAAACCTATTGGATGCACAAAATTTGTTAAAAACCCTAATTGGACAAGAATAATCCTAGGGAGGACGAAAATGACCAAAATGTTCATCCAATGACACAAACAAACCTATTGGATGCACAAAATTTGTTAAAAACCCTAATTGGACAAGAATAAGCCTAGGGAGGACGAAAATGACCAAAATGTTCATCCAATGACACAAACAAACCTATTGGATGCACAAAATTTGTTAAAAACCCTAATTGGACAAGAATAATCCTAGGGATGACGAAAATGACCTAAATGTTAATCCAATGACACAAATGAACTTTTTGGATGCAAAAGATTGATAAAAAAAACCCTAATTGGACAAGAATAAGCCTTGGGAGGACGAAAATGACCAAAATGATCATCCAATGACACAAACAAACCTATAGGATGCACAAAATTGGTTAAAAACCGTAATTGGAAAAGAATAAGCCTAGGGAGGACGAAAATGACCAAAATGTTCATCCAATGACACAAACACACCTATTGGATGCACAAGATTGATTAAAAACAGTAATTGGACAATAAGAAGCCTAGGGAGGACGAAAATGACCTAAATGTTCATCAAATGACACAAACACACCTATTGGATGCACAAGATTGATTAAAAACAGTAATTGGACAATAAGAAGCCTAGTGAGGACGAAAATGACCTAAATTTTCATCGAATGACACAAACACACCTATTGGATGCACAATATTGGTTAAAAACTTTAATTGGACAAGAATATGCCTTTGGAGGAAGAAAATGACCTAAATGTTCATCCAATGACACAAACACACCTATTCGTTTCACAAGATTGATCAAAAACCCTAATTGGGCAAATATCAGCCTTGGGAGGACGAAAATGACCTAAATGATCATCCAATGACACAAACACACCTATTAGATGCACAATATTGATTAAAAACCCTAATTGGACAAGAATAAGCCTAGAGATGATGAAAATGACCTAAATTGTCGTCCTATGACCCAAACACAACTATTGAATACACAAGATTCGTTAAAAACCCTAATTGGACAAGAATAAGCATATGGAGGAAGAAAATGGCCTAAATGTTCATCCAATGAGACAAACACACCTATTGGAGGCACAAGATTGATTAAAAACCCTAATTGGAAAAGAATAAGCCTTTGGAGGACGAAAATGACCTAAATGTTCATCCAATGACACAAACACACCTATTCGTTGCACAAGATTGATTAAAAACCCTAATTGGACAAGAATAAACGTAGGGGGAACGAAAATGACCTAAATGTTCATCCAATGACACAAACAAACCTATAGGATGCACAAAATTGGTTAAAAACCTTAAGTGGAAAATAATAAGCCTAGGGAGGACGAAAATGACCTAAATGTTCATCCAATGACATAAACAAACCTATTGGATGGACAAAATTGGTTAAAAACTCTAATTGGACAAGAATAAGCCTAGGGATGACGAAAATGACGAAAATGATCATCCAATGACACAAACACCCCTATTGGATGCACAAGATTGATTAAAAAACCTAATTGGACAAGAATAAGCCTAAAAAGGACGAAAATGACCTAAATGTTCATCCAATGACACAAACACACCTATTTGATCCACAAGAATGGTTAAAAACCCTAATTGGACAAGAATAAGCCTAGGGAGGACGAAAATGATCTAAATGTTCATCCAATGACACAAACACACCTATTGGATGCACAAGATTGATTAAAAACAGTAATTGGACAATAAGAAGCCTAGGGAGGACGAAAATGATCTAAATGTTCATCCAATGACACAAACACACCTATTGGATGCACAAGATTGATTAAAAACAGTAATTGGACAATAAGAAGCCTAGGGAGGACGAAAATGATCTAAATGTTCATCCAATGACACAAACACACCTATTGGATGCACAAGATTGATTAAAAACAGTAATTGGACAATAAGAAGCCTAGGGAGGACGAAAATGATCTAAATGTTCATCCAATGACACAAACACACCTATTGGATGCACAAGATTGATTAAAAACAGTAATTGGACAATAAGAAGCCTAGGGAGGACGAAAATGATCTAAATGTTCATCCAATGACACAAACACACCTATTGGATGCACAATATTGGTTAAAAACCTTAATTGGAAAAGAATAAGCCTAGGGAGGACGAAAATGACCTATATGTTCGTCCAATGACACAAACAAACCTATTGGATGCACAAATTTGGTTAAAGACTCTAGTTGGAAAAGAATAAGCCTAGCGAGGACGAAAATGATCTAAATGTTCATCCAATGACACAAACACAACTATTGGATACACAAGATTCGTTAAAAACCCTAATTGGACAAGAATAAGCCTAGGGAGGACGAAAATGACCTAAATGTTCATCCAATGACACAAACACACCTATTTGATGTACAAGATTGATTAAAAACCGTAATTGGACAAGAATCAGCCTAGCTAGGACGAAAATGACCTAAATGTTCATCCAATGACACAAATTAACCTTATGGATGCACAAAATTGGTTAAAAACCATAATTTGACACGAATAAGCCTGGGGATGACGAAAATGACCTAAATGTTAATCCGATGACACAAATGAACTTATTGGAAGCGCAAAATTTGTTCAAAACCCTAATTGGACAAGAATAAGCCTAGGGAGGACGAAAATGACCTAAATGTTCATCAATTGACACAAACACGCCTATTGGATCCAAAAGATTGATTAAAAACCCTAATTGGACAATAATAAGCCTAGGGAGGACGAAAATGACCTAAATTTTCATCCAATGACACAAACACACCTATTTGATGCACAAGATTGACTAAAAACCGTAATTGGACAAGAATAACCCTAGCTAGGACGAAAATGACCTAAATGTTCATCCAATGACACAAACAAACCTTATGGATGCACAAAATTGGTTAAAAACCATAATTTGACACGAATAAGCCTAGGGATGACGAAAATGACCTAAATGTTAATCCGATGACACAAATGAACTTATTGGAAGCGCAAAATTTGTTCAAAACCCTAATTGGACAAGAATAAGCCTAGGGAGGACGAAAATGACCTAAATGTTCATCCATGGACACAAACACGCCTATTGGATCCAAAAGATTGATTAAAAACCCTAAATGGACCCTAGCTAGGACGAAAATGACCTAAATGTTCATCCAATGACACAAACAAACCTTATGGATGCACAAAATTGGTTAAAAACCATAATTTGACACGAATAAGCCTAGGGATGACGAAAATGACCTAAATGTTAATCCGATGACACAAATGAACTTATTGGAAGCGCAAAATTTGTTCAAAACCCTAATTGGACAAGAATAAGCCTAGGGAGGACGAAAATGACCTAAATGTTCATCCATGGACACAAACACGCCTATTGGATCCAAAAGATTGATTAAAAACCCTAAATGGACAATAATAAGCCAAGGAGGACGAAAATGACCTAAATTTTCATCCAATGACACAAACACACCTATTGGATGCACAAGATAGATTAAAAACCCTAATTGGACAATAATAAGCCAAGGAGGACGAAAATGATCTAAATGTTCATCCAAAGACACAAACACACCTATTGGATGCACAAGATAGATTAAAAACCCTAATTGGACAATAATAAGCCAAGGAGGACGAAAATGATCTAAATGTTCATCCAAAGACACAAACACACCTATTGGATGCACAAGATAGATTAAAAACCCTAATTGGACAATAATAAGCCAAGGAGGACGAAAATGATCTAAATGTTCATCCAAAGACACAAACACACCTATTGGATGCACAAGATAGATTAAAAACCCTAATTGGACAATAATAAGCCAAGGAGGACGAAAATGATCTAAATGTTCATCCAATGACACAAACACACCTATTGAATGCACAAGATTTATTAAAAACAATAATTGGACAATAAGAAGCCTAGGGAGGACGACAATGACCTAAATGTTCATCCAATGACACAAACACACCTATTGGAGGCACAAGATTGATTAAAAACACAAATTGGACAAGAATAAACCTAGGGAGAACGAAAATGACCTAAACGTTCATCCAATGACACAAACAAACCTATAGGATGCACAAAATTGGTTAAAAACCTTAATTGGAAAAGAATAAGCCTAGGGAGGACGAAAATAATCTAAATGTTCATCCAAAGACACTAACACACCTATTGGAGGCACAAGATTGATTAAAAACAGTAATTGGACAATAAGAAGCCTAGGGAGGACGAAAATAATCTAAATGTTCATCCAAAGACACTAACACACCTATTGGAGGCACAAGATTGATTAAAAACAGTAATTGGACAATAAGAAGCCTAGGGAGGACGAAAATAATCTAAATGTTCATCCAAAGACACTAACACACCTATTGGAGGCACAAGATTGATTAAAAACAGTAATTGGACAATAAGAAGCCTAGGGAGGACGAAAATGACCTAAATGTTCATCCAAAGACACAAACACACCTATTGGATACAAAAAGATTGATTAAAAATCCTAATTGGACTAGAATAAGCCTAGGGATTTTGAAAATGAACTAAATTATCGCCCTATGAAACAAACACAACTATTGGATACACAAGATTCGTTAAAAACCCTAATTGGACAAGAATAAGCCTATGGAGGAAGAAAATGACCTAAATGTTCATCTAATGACACAAACACACCTATTGGATGCACAAGATTGATTAAAAACCCTAATTGGACAAGAATAAGCCTAGGGAGGACGAAAATGACCTGAAATATCGTCCTATGACACAAACACAACTGTTGGATACACAAGATTCGTTAAAAACCCTAATTGGACAAGAATAAGCCTATGGAGGAAGAAAATGACCTAAATGTTCATCTAATGACACAAACACACCTATTGGATGCACAAGATTGATTAAAAAGCTTAATTGGACTAGAATAAGCCTTGGGATGACGAAAATGACCTAAATGTTCATGCAATGACACAAACACACCTATTCGATGAACAAGATTGATTAAAAACCCTAATTAGACAAGAATAAACCTAAGGAAAATGAAAAAGACATAAATGTTCATCCAATGACACAAACAAACCTATAGGATGCACAAAATTGGTTAAAAACTTTAATTGGAAAAGAATAAGCCTAGGGAGGACGAAAATGACCTAAATGTTCATCCAATGACACAAACACACCTATTGGATGCACAAGATTGATTAAAAACCCTAATTGGACAAGAATAAGCCTATGGAGGAAGAAAATGACCTAAATGTTCATCCAATGACACAAACACACCTATTGGATGCACAAGATTGATTAAAAACCCTAATTGGACAAGAATAAGCCTAGGGAGGTTGAAAATGACCTAAATTATCGTCCTATGACACAAACACAACTATTGGATACACAAGATTCGTTAAAAACCCTAATTGGACAAGAATAAGCCTATGGAGGAAGAAAATGACCTAAATGTTCATCCAATGACACAAACACACCTATTGGATGCACAAGATTGATTAAAACCCCTAATTGAACAAGAATAAACCTAGGGAGAACGAAAGTGACCTAAAGGTTCATCCAATGACACAAACAAACCTATAGGATGCACAAAATTGGTTAAAAACCTTAATTGGAAAAAAATAAGCCTAGGGAGGACGAAAATGACCTAAATGTTCATCCAATGACACAAACAAACCTATTGGATGCACAAAATTGGTTAAAAACCTTAATTGGAAAAGAATAAGCCTAGAAAGGACGAAAATGACCTAAATGTTCATCCAATGTCACAAACAAACCTATTGGATGCACAAAATTGGTTAAAACCTCTAATTGGACAAGAATAAGCCTAGGGAGGACGAAAATGTTCTAAATGTTCATCCAATGACACAAACACACCTATTGGATGCACAAGATTGACTAAAAACCCTAATTGGACAAGAATAAGCCTAGGGAGGAAGAAAATGACCTAAATGTTCATCCAATGGCACAAACACACCTATTTGATGCACAAGATTGATTAAAAACCGTAATTGGACAAGAATCAACCCAGCTAGGACGAAAATGACCTAAATATTCATCCAATGACACAAACACACCTATTGGATGCACAAGATTGGTTAAAAACCCTAGTTGGACACGAATAAGCCTAGGGAGGAAGAAAATGGCCTAAATGTTCATCCTATGACACAAATGAACTTATTGGATGCGCAAGATTGGTTAAAAACCCTAATTGGACAAGAATAAGCCTAGCGAGGACGAAAATCACCTAAATGTTAAGCCATTGACACAAACACGCCTATTGGATCCACAAGATTGATTAAAAACCCTAATTGGACAATGATAAGCCTAGGGAGGACGAAAATGACCTAAATTAACATCTATTGACCCAAACACGCCTATTGGATCAACAAGATTGATTAAAAACCCTAATTGGACAATAATAAGCTTAGGGTGGACTAAAATGACCTAAATTTTAATCCAATGACACAAACACACCTATTTGATCCACAAGATTGGTTAAAAACCATAATTGGACAAGAATAAGCCTAGGAAGGACGAAAATGATCTAAATGTTCATCCAATGACACAAACACACCTATTTGATCCACAAGATTGGTTAAAAACCCTAATTGGACAACAATAAGCCTAGGGAGGACGAAAATGATCTAAATGTTCATCCAATGACACAAACACACCTATTGAATGCACAAGATTGATTAAAACCAGGAATTGGACCATAAGAATCCTAGGGAGGACGAAAATGATCTAAATGTTCATCCATTGACACAAACACGCCTATTGGATCCAAAAGATTGATTAAAAACCCTAATTGGACAACAATAAGCCTAGGGAGGACGAAAATGACCTAAATTTTCATCGAATGACACAAACACACCTATTGAATGCACAAGATTTATTAAAAACAATAATTGGACAATAAGAAGCATGACCTAAATTTTCATCGAATGACACAAACACACCTATTGAATGCACAAGATTTATTAAAAACAATAATTGGACAATAAGAAGCATGACCTAAATTTTCATCGAATGACACAAACACACCTATTGAATGCACAAGATTTATTAAAAACAATAATTGGACAATAAGAAGCATGACCTAAATTTTCATCGAATGACACAAACACACCTATAGGATGCACAAAATTGGTTAAAAACCTTAATTGGGAAAGAATAAGCCTAGGGAGGACGAAAATGACCTAAATGTTCATCCAATGTCACAAACAAACCTATTGGATGCACAAAATTGGTTAAAGCCTCTAATTGGACAAAAATAAGCCTAGGGAGGACGAAAATAATCTTAATGTTCATCCAATGACACAAACACACCTATTAGATGCACAAGATTGATTAAAAACACTAATTGGACAAGAATAAACCTAGGGAGAACGAAAATGACCTAAAGGTTCATCCAATGACACAAACAAACCTATAGGATGCACAAAATTGGTTAAAAACCTTAATTGGAAAAGAATAAGCTTAGGGAGGACGAAAATGACCTAAATGTTCATCCAATGACACAAACACACCTATTTGATGCACAAGATTGATTAAAAACCGTAATTGGACAAGAATCAGCGTAGCTAGGACGAAAATGACCTAAATATTCATCCAATGACACAAACAAACCTTATTGATGCACAAAATTGGTTAAAAACCCTAATTTGACACGAATAAGCTTAGAGATGACGAAAATGACCTAAATGTTAATCCGATGACACAAATGAACTTATTGGAAGCACAAAATTGGTTAAAAACCCTAATTTGACACGAATAAGCTTAGAGATGACGAAAATGACCTAAATGTTAATCCGATGACACAAATGAACTTATTGGAAGCACAAAATTGGTTAAAAACCCTAATTGGACA
>NW_027339431.1:923661-924666 GCF_000331145.2 Cicer arietinum | reverse complement strand
AAATGTTCATCCAATGACACAAACAAACCTATTGGATGCACAAAATTGGTTAAAATCCTTAATTGGAAAAGAATAAGCCTAGGAAGGACGAAAATGACCTAAATGTTCGTCCAATGACACAAACACACCTATTGGATGCACAAGATTGATTAAAAACACTAATTGGACAAGAATAAACCTAGGGAGAACGAAAATGACCTAAAGGTTCATCCAATGACACAAACAAACTTATAGGATGCACAAAATTGGTTAAAAACCTTAATTGGAAAAGAATAAGCCTAGGGAGGACGAAAATGACAAAAATGTTCATCCAATGACACAAACAAACCTATTGGATGCACAAAATTGGTTAAAATCCTTAATTGGAAAAGAATAAGCCTAGGAAGGACGAAAATGACCTAAATGTTCGTCCAATGACACAAACACACCTATTGGATGCACAAGATTGATTAAAAACCCTAATTGGACAACAATAAGCCTAGGGAGGACGAAAATGACCTAAATTTTCATCGAATGACACAAACACACCTATTGGATGCACAAGATTGATTAAAAACCCTAATTGGACAACAATAAGCCTAGGGAGGACGAAAATGACCTAAATTTTCATCGAATGACACAAACACACCTATTGGATGCACAAGATTGATTAAAAACCCTAATTGGACAACAATAAGCCTAGGGAGGACGAAAATGACCTAAATTTTCATCGAATGACACAAACACACCTATTGGATGCACAATATTGGTTAAAAACCCAAATTTGACAAAAATAAGCCTATGGAGGACGAAAATGACCTAAATGTTAATCCGATGACACAAATGAACTTATAGGAAGCACAAAATTAGTTAAAAACCCTAATTGGACAATAATAAGCCTAGGGAGGACGAAAATGACCTAAATTTTCATCCAATGACACAAACACACCTATTTGATCCACAAGATTGTTTAAAAACCCTAATTGGACAAGAATAAGCCTAGGGAGGACGAAAATGATCTAAATG
>NW_027339431.1:921196-923560 GCF_000331145.2 Cicer arietinum | reverse complement strand
TGTTCATCCAATGTCACAAACAAACCTATTGGATGCACAAAATTGGTTAAAACCCTAATTGGACAAGAATAAGCCTAGGGAGGACGAAAATGATCTAAATGTTCATCCATTGACACAAACACGCCTATTGGATCCACAAGATTGATTAAAAACCCTAATTGGACAATAATAAGCCTAGGGAGGACGAAAATGACCTAAATTTTAATCCAATGACACAAACACACCTATTTGATCCACAAGATTGTTTAAAAACCCTAATTGGACAAGAATAAGCCTAGGGAGGATGAAAATGATCTAAATGTTCATCCATTGACACAAACACGCCTATTGGATCCAAAAGAATGATTAAAAACCCTAATTGGACAATAATAAGCCAAGGAGGACGAAAATGACCTAAATTCACAAACACACCTATTTGATCCACAAGATTGGTTAAAAACCCTAATTGGACAAGAATAAGCCTAGGGAGGACGAAAATGATCTAAATGTTCATCCAATGACACAAATGAACTTATGGGATGCACAAGATTGGTTAAAAACCCTAATTGGACAAGAATAAGCCAAGGGAGGACGAAAATGATCTAAATGTTCATCCAATGACACAAATGAACTTATGGGATGCACAAGATTGGTTAACAACCCTAATTGGACAAGAATAAGCCAAGGGAGGACGAAAATGATCTAAATGTTCATCCAATGACACAAATGAACTTATGGGATGCACAAGATTGGTTAACAACCCTAATTGGACAAGAATAAGCCAAGGGAGGACGAAAATGACCTAAATTTTCATCGAATGACACAAACACACCTATTGGATGCACAAGATTGATTAAAAACCATAATTGGACAAGAATAAGACTAGGGAGGACGAAAATGACTTAAATTTTAATCCAATGACACAAACACACCTATTTGATCCACAAGAATGGTTAAAAACCCTAATTGGACAAGAATAAGCCTAGGGAGGACGAAAGTAATCTAAATGTTCATCCAATGACACAAACACACCTATTGAATGCACAAGATTGATTAAAAACAGTAATTGGACAATAAGTAGCCTAGGGAGGACGAAAATGACCTAAATTTTCATCGAATGACACAAACACACCTATTGGATGCACAATATTGGTTAAAAACCCAAATTTGACAAAAATAAGCCTATGGAGGATGAAAATGACCTAAATGTTAATCCGATGACACAAATGAACTTATAGGAAGCACAAAATTGGTTAGAAACCCTAATTGGACAAGAATAAACCTAGGGAGGACGAAAATGACCTAAATGTTCATCCATTGACACAAACACGCCTATTGGATGCACAAGATAGATTAAAAACCCTAATTGGACAATAATAAGCCTAGGGAGGACGAGAATGACCTAAATGTTCATCCATTGACACAAACACACCAATTGGATGCACAAGATTGATTAAAAATCGTAATTGGACAATAACAAGCCAAGGCAGGACAAAAATAACCTAAATTTTCATCGAATGACACAAACACACCTATTTGATGTACAATATTGGTTAAAAACCCTAATTTGACAAGAATAAGCCTACGGAGGACGAAAATGACCTAAATGTTCATCCAAAGACACAAACACACCTATTGGATACAAAAAGATTGATTAAAAATCCTAATTGGACAAGAATAAGCCTAGGGAGGATGAAAATGAACTAAATTATCGCCCTATGAAGCAAACACAACTATTGGATACACAAGATTCGTTAAAAACCCTAATTGCACAAGAATAAGCCTATGGAGGAAGAAAATGACCTAAATGTTCATCTAATTACACAAACACACCTATTGGATGCACAAGATTGATTAAAAACCCTAATTGGATAAGAATAAGCCTTGGGATGACGAAAATGACCTAAATGTTCATGCAATGACACAAACAAACCTATTGGATGCACAAAATTGGTTTAAAACCCTAATTGGACAAGAATAAGCCTATGGAGGTAGAAAATGACCTAAATGTTCATCCAATGACACAAACACACCTATTGGATGCACAAGATTGATTAAAAACCCTAATTGGACAAGAATAAGCCTAGGGAGGATGAAAATGACCTAAATTATCGTCCTGTGACACAAACACAACTATTGGATACATAAGATTCGTTAAAAACCCTAATTGGACAAGAATAAGCCTATGGAGGTAGAAAATGACCTAAATGTTCATCCAATGACACAAACACACCTATTGGATGCACAAGATTGATTAAAAACCCTAATTGAACAAGAATAAACCTAGGGAAAACGAAAGTGACCTAAAGGTTCATCCAATGACACAAACAAACCTATAGGATGCACAAAATTGGTTAAAAACCCTAATTGGACAAGAATAAGCCT
>NW_027339431.1:919839-920957 GCF_000331145.2 Cicer arietinum | reverse complement strand
TGACACAAACACACCTATTGGATGCACAAGATTGATTAAAAACCGTAATTGGACAAGAATCAGCCCAGCTAGGACGAAAATGACCTAAATATTCATCCAATGACACAAACAAACCTTATGGATGCACCAAATTGGTTAAAAACCCTAATTTGACATGAATAAGCCTAGGGATGACGAAAATGACCTAAATGTTAATCCGATGACACAAATGAACTTATTGGAATCACAAAATTGGTTAAAAACCCTAATTGGACAAGAATAAGCCTAGGGAGGACGAAAATGACCTAAATGTTAAGCCATTGACACAAACACGCCTATTGGATCCACAAGATTGATTAAAGACCCTAATTGGACAATGATAAGCCTAGGGAGGACGAAAATGACCTAAATTAACATCCATTGACACAAACACGCCTATTGGATCCACAAGATTGATTAAAAACCCTAATTGGACAAGAATAAGCCTAGGAAGGACGAAAATGATCTAAATGTTCATCCAATGACACAAACACACCTATTGGATGCACAAGATTGATTAAAAACCCTAATTGAACAAGAATAAGCCTAGGGAGGAAGAAAATGACGTAAATGTTCATCCAATGACACAAACACACCTATTTGATGCCCAAGATTGATTAAAAACCGTAATTGGACAAGAATCAGCCTAGCTAGGAGGAAAATGACCTAAATATTCATCCAATGACACAAACAAACCTTATGGATGCACAAAATAGGTTCAAAACCCTAATTTGACACGAATAAGCCTAGGGATGACGAAAATGACCTAAATGTTAATCCGATGACACAAATGAACTTATTGGAAGCACAAAATTGGTTAAAAACCCTAATTGGACAATAATAAGCCTAGGGAGGACGAAAATGACCTAAATGTTCATCCATTGACACAAACACGCCTATTGGATCCACAAGATTGATTAAAAACCCTAATTGGACAATAATAAGCCTAGGGAGGACGAAAATGACCTAAATTTTCATCCAATGACACAAACACACCTATTTGATCCACAATATTGGTTAAAAACCCTAATTTGACAAAGATAAGCCTAGGGAGGACGAAAATGACCTAAATGTTCATCCAATGACACAAACACACCTAT
>NW_027339431.1:914352-919339 GCF_000331145.2 Cicer arietinum | reverse complement strand
ATTATGGGTTTTAACGAAACTTGTGTATCCAATAGTTGTGTTTGTGTCATAGGATAACAATTTAGGTTATTTCGTCCTCCCAAGGCTTATTCTTGTCCAATTAGGGTTTTTAACCAATCTTGTGCATCCAATAGGTGTGTTTGTGTCATTGGATGAACATTTAGGTCATTTTCGTCCTCCCTACGCTTATTAGATTCACTACTGGATTGATCTGAGCAGCTATCTGATTCAGTTTTCGATTGCTGGGCTTGAACCTTCAGGGATAGTCCTTTCTTTTTGCGGCTTTCCATTTCTGATTCGTCCAGTCGATGTAATTCCATTTCATGTTCCCTTAGTTTTCCAAACAAAGTTGCAGTCGTCATCTTTGCTAGATCTTTAGATTCTGCTATGGCTGTTATTTTTGGCTGCCATTCTCTGGTTAGACACCTCCTAATTTTTCCAATCTGCTGTTCGTTGTTCACTTGCTTTCCCAATGCGTGAAGATTATTCACAATGTGTGTGAATCTGGTTTGCAGATCGCTGATGGATTCGTCCTTTTTCATGCTGAATAATTCATATTCGTGCATCAGTGTGTTTACGCGAGCTCTCTTCACGTCTGTGGTTCCTTCATGTGTTTCTTGAAGAATGTCCCACATTTCTTTTGCTGACTTGCAGTTTGGCACTCTAAAGAATTCTTCTGCACAAAGAGCAGATGTTATAATGTTCTTAGCCTTAGCATTATAACCTACCTTCTTTTTGTCATCGTCTGACCAGTCGGCTCTAGGCTTGAGAATCATTGAGTCATTTGTTCCTGCAATCTTGGGAATATATGGACCGTTTTCAACAGCGTCAAGGATGTCTATGCCACTGGCTTCCAAGAAGATTAGCATCCTGTGCTTCCAGTACATATAAGCTGTTCCGTTGAAAGCTGGAGGTCTTGCTAACGATGCGCCTTCTCCCAGAAAATCGTTTGAGGCCATAGTGCTTTTATGAGTATTACCTCTCGAAAAGTTAGGCTCTGAGGCCAATTGTTGGTATATATGACCTCGTAATAAGCGGAATATATCAGAATGTATCAGTTCTTTATGAAATTAAATCAATTTCATACACACAGCGGAAATTAAATTGTGGCATACAAGATTAGCAAGTTTTATTAGATTGATATGAGATTAATCAAGATGCATACAAGTCAAATTATCAGATTAAACAATATTACTTATCACAGAATATGTTTAACATGCATCTAATTTTAATCACATATACAGATATATCAAGATAGTAAATCAAAGGAGATAAGGGTTAGAGAAGATTGCACCAAGGATTTATACTGGTTCAGTTGTCCACTTGACAACCTACATCCAGTCCTGCAAATCCAAACGGATTTCAGATTTTCTTCTCCAATAGAAAGAATCAATTACAGATTGTCCAGTTTCCTCCCCGAAACCTATCTATCTTAATGATCTCTTTCCTATTGATCACCCTCTGATCCTTGTAGATACTCAGCAACCTATCACAGAATCAAAGTACAACTCTTTCTTGTTGAGCACTCTCACCCAAGAAAGTAGTCACCAGTTTCTAGCTGGATTTTCTCGCTTTGTTTTTGTTTCAAAGAATTATTACAAACAGAATACAGAAAGAACAAAAAGTAGTCTTCAATCTTGGTCAAAATGGCTTCTCACAATTCTGGATATCAAAGATTTGTTTATGAGAATCCTTGTCTTTCAAGATCACTTTTCCAGCTATCTTTTTGATTGTTGATAATCCTCTTTTTCTATTTGATCTGAAAAAGTAATCTCAATGTATTAACCAAGTGTTATTGTGTATCAAGAATATTCAATGTATATTTCAGATTGATATCATTGTTATTATCATTCATGTTATTGAAAGACAGATTGAAGACAGTTTATATAGTTTCTGAAAAACACATTAATCAATCGATTTACCAATCGATTTCGTAAAGTGATAAACCAGTCTAATCGATTTGCCAATCGATTATCGTGTGTCTTGTTTTTCTTGAATCTTGAAACTATATAACCCAATCGATTTACCAATCGATTCTTTAAACAACATTTCTCAGTGATTATGTTAAGACTGATATGAATCGATTTCGTAATCGATTGCAGATGTTATGTTCAAACTGAAACACATATCAATCGATTCCATAATCGATTTATCAAATCTTCATAATCGATTAACAAATACTTAAAATCGATTTGGTCACACGCTCAGAGTTCACTGGGTTTTCAAAAGGTTTTGTCAATCGATTTGCCAATCGATTGAGTTTAAGTCAGTGACTCAGCTATTTTGATACTAATCGACGTGCCAATCGATTTGTATGTATTTGTCTGAAAACGTTCTTACCTGGGATTTGGTTCAATCGATTTCCCAATCGATTTCGACCAAATTTAACTTGATTGAAATATTACAACATAGATTGTCCAATCGATTTGTATGTCACAGGAAAAGTTATTTTGCAAGTGATTTTTAAGTAATCGATTTGCCAATCGATTACCCTTAAAACTGGGTTTCCACTGTGACTTATCCAATCGATTTCCCAATCGATTTATTTCAATCAGGTTTACTTTGTGAATTGTATAATCGATTTGTCAATCGATTACCCTCAAAACTGGGGTGCCACTGACTTGTGCATTTTCAATTTCTAATTCAGTCAGTCGATTGCCCAATCGATTATACCAACACAAACAGTTGTGTTTCCTTACACCTTTGTTATGAAATCGATTTCCCAATCGATTTGCTTCAATCAAAAATCAACTTTTGTTGATTTCTTGTGTTTCAAGCAACCTGTTCCAAGTGTGTAGGATTTGATTGTTGTTCCTGAAATCTTGCTCAATTCAAATATTAGATTTATCATGTATTGTATGAACATTGTTGAATTATTAATTATGTCAAAATTAGGAATCAAAGGATCAAAATCCAACAATCTCCCCCTTTTTGGCATAATTGACAATTCATACAATTGTAACTTGAGCATTTCAAAACAACAAGCATAAGTGTATTATAAACAACATTATTACTTGTTATTAAGTAACAGAGCAAACTATATCATAAGTATCAAAGTAATAACAACATGCAGACAAACATCAACAATGCAACTGTCAAGTTATAATATTTCTCCCCCTTTGTCATTTAAGTCAAAAAGGTAGAAACAATTTCTCCCCCTATGTTAAAGAACATATGCATTGGGTTTGAAACATATAACACAGTGCATCAAAAACAATGAAGTTTATATGTATAAAGGCAAAATCAATCAATGCAATTAATGAGCAACTTAGATGATTAAGCCAAATGATATAACATTTATAAAAAATCATCATACATCACAGAATTATAACAAGTCAGAGCAAAACAGTATCAAACCTAAGGATCCTAAACACCTAGTGTGGGCTGGTCCTCACTATCATCTAAGGGAGAGGTTGAGACCGCTGTATTAACCTCAGCAGGTGTCTCCTCACCGTGAGTCTCAGGGTTAACTAGGGGGTTTGGGTTAGGTTCATCCGTAGCTTGTCGACCAATCTCTGCGACGTCTTCAAATGACAGTTTGATGCCGAGGTGTGTCTGAATCTCATCCACATTTTGAACAACTGAGTTCAAGGAGGCTTGCATAGTCCTTAAACTTGCTTCTACTCTGGACTGAAATTCCAACACTTTGGCATTGTGTGCCATCTGAGCTTCAATGAATTCCAAAATTCTGTTCACAAAATCAGGAGTAGCAGATTCAGTAACTGGTGGAGGCTGAGACTGAGGTTGAGGTTGGGGCTGGACAGGGTCAGCAGCTGCTTGAGGTCTTATCCATTTACCATGTAATCGCTTCAGTTGCATCTGATTCACTATCGATTCACCAAACACCAATGTCGTTTTAGCAGATTCCTCATTTCCAAATGAGACCTTGAAGTGTTTGAGAATTTTAGTTATCAACTGTGGATAAGGCAGCATCAGCTTGCTTTGAGATGCTTCCAACATGTGCCTTAGCACAATCCAACACCAGCTCATCCTTAACTCTTTGGATAAGCCCCACAACAGTATGATGTCCAACTTCTGGACTACTGCGTGATTTCCCGATCGTGGAACCAGCATACGCGTCAAAGCATACATCAACATCCTCTGTTGAACCTTCATCTGACCAATGGGCAGTGAAATCGATTCAACAAACCCATCGACCATCAGGTCTTTAACTGCGGTATGCCTATCAAGTGTTTCTTCCCAACCTTCATCGGCAGTGTCGGCTTCTGTGCTGCCATCAATAGATTTGCCGTAGAAAGGCAATCCAGATAAAGTTGAGAAATCATCAAAAGTCATTGCAATCCTTTTTCCCTTAACTGAAGCAGTAAAACCTTCTTCAGTCAACTTGAATGTAGAATAAAACTCCCTGATCAGCCTAGGATAGCTATCAAGTGTAGAAGACAGAAAACTCTCCAATCCATGAAACCTGAGGTGG
Organism: Cicer arietinum; assembly: GCF_000331145.2. Taxonomy (NCBI): domain Eukaryota; kingdom Viridiplantae; phylum Streptophyta; class Magnoliopsida; order Fabales; family Fabaceae; genus Cicer; species Cicer arietinum. Next base: position 914,904 of record NW_027339431.1, on the reverse strand, counting down.
TTCTGAAATGTGAATTCCACAACATCAAAATATTCAAAATCCATGGTTCTAGCTTCATGAATTTTCCTTTTTGCGAAGTCTGTAGACCTCCTTTTCCTTTGGTGCTGAGACCTTCTTGGGAGGTGGAGAAGAATTAGGCTTCTTCTTCCTTTTCTGAGAAATTTCTTTCATGGCATCAGCCATGAGCTTTTCAGTAGGGGGTTCCTTACGTTTCTTCGTCTTTTCAAGGATTGGGGCATGAGCTTTTCCTTTATCTTTTGCAAGTATTTTGTGAGTTGGGATGGGTACTCTCTTTGTCAAAGTTGGAGGTGGTGAAGGTGTTTCACTGGTGGAAGAGGATGATGGAGATGGAGTGCGTGCTTGGGTCTGTTTTACACGGGCCATATCAACAATTTGATGTAGATTCGAAGTAGGAAGAATGTAGAATGCAGATTCAAACAGATGCAGAGATAGAAGAATGAAGCAGACAAGAGAAAAGCAGAGAAAATCTGGAAAACAGAGTGCATAAATCGATTTAGAACTGTTCCTATTTATACTCTTGACCTTGTAAAT
>NW_027339431.1:900670-914284 GCF_000331145.2 Cicer arietinum | reverse complement strand
AGTAACGGTCATATTTCAAATCGATGTTCAAATCGAGTTCCAGTTTTACTTAATCGATTCCCAAATCGATTGTCTTAAGGTTGAACACTTAACTAATCGATTTCCAAATCGATGCTCGTGAAGGTTTAAAAAAAAATTTCTGAACTTTGAATCCTGGGCTAAAGTAATCGATTCCCAAATTGATTTTATAAACCATTTACCATGCTGGTAATCGATTTCCAAATCGATTTAACTGGAAAAACATTACCAAATCGATTTAACTGGAAAACATTACTGAAAAGTACCAGAATCATCAAAAACTTACACTTCACTAGGATCAATGATCCCTAGTTTCATCCTTATGTTCAAAAAACTTTCTTTTGGCAATGCTTTTGTGAAGATATCAGCTAACTGTTCTGTAGTATTCACATACTCAAGTTTGATAACTCCATTCTGAAAGTGGTCTCTTATGAAGTGATGCCTTACCTCAATGTGTTTTGTCCTTGAAGAAGTGATGCCTTACCTCAATATGTTTTGTCCTTGAATGCATTACTGGGTTCTTTGTTATGCTGATAGCACTGGTGTTGTCACACATGATCGGCACTGTTCCCAAATCAACACCAAAGTCCATTAGGTGCTGTTTCATCCACAAGATTTGAGCACAACAGCTCCCAGCTGCTATGTATTCGGCTTCTGCAGTAGACAAAGCAATACTTGTTTGCTTCTTACTAAACCAGGACACTAGAGAATTACCAAGTAGATGACATGTACCTGAAGTACTCTTTCTGTCAAGTTTACAACCAGCAAAATCTGAGTCTGAATACCCAACCAAAGTACATGTTGAACCTTTTGGATACCACAAACCAAGATTTTTAGTACCTACCAAGTATCTGAAAATTCTCTTTACTGCAGTGAGGTGAGATTCCTTCGGATTCGATTGATACCTTGCACACATACAAACACTGAACATAATATCTGGTCGGCTTGCTGTAAGGTAGAGCAGAGATCCAATCATACCACGAAATCTAGTGACATCTACAGGCTTACCCTTCTCATCTCGGTCTAAGAAATTTCCTTGACTCATGGGTGTATCAATGGACTTAAGTTTATCAAAGTTAAATTTCTTTATCAAATCAGAACAATATTTGGATTGACTAATGAAAATGCCTTGCTTGGTTTGGTTAATTTGAAATCCCAAGAAATATGATAGTTCACCCATCATTGACATTTCAAATTTACCTTTCATCAAGTTTTCAAATTCTTTGCAAAGCTTGTCATTTGTTGATCCAAATATAATGTCATCAACATAAATTTGGACCAGCAAGATGTCATTTTCAATAGTTTTTGTAAAGAGTGTCTTATCAACATTTCCTCTAGAAAAATTTTGTTGAATGAGGAAAGTGCTGAGTTTCTCATACCAAGCTCTTGGAGCTTGTTTCAACCCATAGAGGGCCTTTGAGAGTTTATACACATGGTTAGGAAAATCTGGATTTTCAAAACCTGGTGTTTGACTCACAAAAACTTCCTCTTGGAGGTCTCCATTGAGAAAGGCACTCTTCACATCCATTTGATATAGATTGAAGTCCATGATACATGCATAAGCCAATAAAATTCTTATGGCTTCTAGTCTAGCTACTGGGGCATAGGTCTCATCAAAGTCTATTCCCTCCTCTTGACTATAACCCTTTGCAACTAATCTGGCTTTATTCCTAGTTATCACACCATTCTCATCTAACTTATTTCTGAACACCCACCTAGTTCCTATAACATGCTTACCCTCTGGCCTAGGTACCAAGTTCCACACTTTGTTCCTCTCAAACTGGTTTAACTCCTCTTGCATAGCAAGTATCCACTCACTATCTAAAAGGGCTTCCTTAATGTTCTTAGGTTCAATCTGAGACACAAAGGCTGTGAGGTTGCAGAACTCTCTAAGGTTTCCTCTAGTTGACACACCTCTAGAGATGTCACCTATGATGTTGTCTAAGGGGTGGTTTCTATTGAATCTCCATTCCTTAGGTAACTCACTGGTTTCTATAGGTTCTATAGGGTCTGCACTAGTTGGAGGATCAGCTATAGGTTGTTCTAGGGGTTCAGATTCTACAACATCATCCAAAATTTCAATAACCTTAGAAGGAGTTTTGTTCAAGTTTTCTGTAAAAGATTCATCAAACTTTACATGAACTGACTCTTCTATGGTTTTTGTTCTTTTGTTGTAGATTCTATAGGCCTTACTAGTTTGGGAATATCCTAAAAAGATACCTTCATCTGCCTTAGGGTCAAACTTTCCTAGGTGTTCTTTGCCATTGTTCAAAACAAAGCACTTACAACCAAAGATTCTAAAGTAGGACAGGTTTGGTTTTCTACCCTTGTAAAGCTCATAGGGTGTTTTCCTAAGCAGGGGCCTAATGAGAACTCTATTCACAACATGGGTGGCTGTACTAATTGCATCTGCCCAAAAGTACTTAGGTAGGTTGGAGTCCTTAAGCATGGTCCTAGCTAACTCTTCTAGGGATCTATTTTTCCTCTCCACTACCCCATTCTGCTGTGGTGTCCTAGGGGCTGAATAGATGTGGTTGATTCCATTTGATTCACAATAATTTTGAAAAAGATCATTTTGGAATTCACCTCCATGATCACTTTTTATTGAAACAATTTTCAAATCATTCTCATTTTGTACTAAAGCAGCAAACTTTTTGAAAACAGAGAATGTATCACTTTTATGAGCTAAAAAGTAAGTCCATGTGAATCTAGAATAATCATCAACCAGCACATATCCATACAGGTTTCCACCTAAACTCTTAACTTGGGCAGGTCCAAAAAGGTCCATGTGAACTAGTTGTAAAACTCTATTTGTTCTAACCAAGTCTATAGAGGGAAATGGAGTCTTAACCAGTTTACTTTTCTCACATGCATCACACAGTCTATCTTTAGAGAACTTCCTATTTGGTAGACCTAAGACTAACTGTTTGCTGACAAGTTTATTCAAATGATTTATGTGTATATGAGCAATTCTTTTATGCCAAAGCCATGTTTCATCTGAGTTGGATAACAAGCAGCATACAGCACTAGGTACAGAATTGAAATCCAACATGTAAATGTTGTTGATTCTGTCCCCAATTAGCTTTATGTGTTTGTCATCTTTATGCTCAATAATGCAAGATTGTGATGAAAAACTTACTTGAAAACCTTTGTCACATAGCTGGCTTATACTCAGTAAGTTGTGCTTTAATCCTTCAACATATAGCACATTTTTTATTACTGCAGTTGATTCATCGCCTACATCACCAATTCCAATGATTTTTCCTCTGTTGTTATCACCATATTTGACAAAGCCTCCTTCCTTTAATGTCAAGTTCAGGAATTTGGATTTGTCACCAGTCATGTGCTTTGAGCATCCGCTATCTAGATACCATGAGTGTTTCGTGGATGTCAAGCACACCTGCAATACAAAATCAGAATTTTGTTTTAGGTCCCCAATTTAAATTGGGTCCTGGTTGGTTAGTGTCAAACACAGATTTCTTTTCTATCCAAACTAGCTTCCATCCTTGATTGGCTAATTTTTTAAATTTGCAATTAGACACAAAATGTCCCTTTCTGCAACAGAAATGACATTTGCCATCAAAGGATGAATGTTTATTTGGTTTAGTAAAGATGTCATACATACTCTTAGCAATAGCAGATTTTTGACCATGTTTGACATTTCTGGTTTGCATATAACCAATACCAGATCTGTTTTTATTTTTTCTTTTGACATGCATATTTGGTGTATATCCTAAACCAGATTTTTCATGAACATGTCTTTGATTGCTAAGTATGACATTTAGCTTATCTTTACTATTTGCAAAATTTAATAAATCAGATTTTAATGATGCAACAGTATTTTCAAGTTCAATGCACTTTGCAGATTTTTCCTGTGAATCCTTTTTCAGTTGTTCACATAAATTTTCAATTTCTTTATGTTCAATATTCATTTGTTCAAGCATTTTCTTTGTGCTTAACAACTGTTTTATGGAATTCACATAATCATCATGCAGTTCATTGAAAGCTTCTTGTAGCTCATCATATGTTGGATTAGATTGTGAACTAACCTCATTTTCTGATTCTGAATTTGTATCTGCCATGAGACACAAGTTGACTTCTTCTTCATCAGAAGATGCAGAGGATTCATCGTTATCATTCCATGCAATATAAGCTTTTCTGGTTTTGGTGACTGGTTCCTTGCCTTTTGATTTTGTAGCTCTATTCTTGTTTTGCAATTTGTAGCATTCTGACTTTATGTGACCAGTTTTACCACATTCATAGCATGTAATGGTCTTGTTGTCAGTAGTCTTGGAGCTAGATGGTTTTCTGAATTTGTTGTCTTTCTTCTTCAGAAACTTCTTAAATTTCTTGACAAGCAACCCGATTTCCGGCTCTTCAGATTCACTACTTGATTGATCTGAGCAGCTATCTGATTCAGTTTTCGATTGATGGGCTTGAACCAATTTCTTGACAAGCAACCCGATTTCCGGCTCTTCAGATTCACTACTGGATTGATCTGAGCAGCTATCTGATTCAGTTTTCGATTGCTGGGCTTGAACCTTCAGGGATAGTCCTTTCTTTTTGCGGCTTTCCATTTCTGATTCGTCCAGTCGATGTAATTCCATTTCATGTTCCCTTAGTTTTCCAAACAAAGTTGCAGTCGTCATCTTTGCTAGATCTTTAGATTCTGCTATGGCTGTTATTTTTGGCTGCCATTCTCTGGTTAGACACCTCATAATTTTTCCAATCTGCTGTTCGTTGTCCACTTGCTTTCCCCATGCGTGAAGATTATTCACAATGTGTGTGAATCTGGTTTGCAGATCGCTGATGGATTCGTCCTTTTTCATGCTGAATAATTCATATTCGTGCATAAGTGTGTTTACGCGAGCTCTCTTCACATCTGTGGTTCCTTCATGTGTTTCTTGAAGAATGTCCCACATTTCTTTTGCTGACTTGCAGTTTGACACTCTAAAGAATTCTTCTGCACAAAGAGCAGATGTTATAATGTTCTTAGCCTTAGCATTATAACCTACCTTCTTTTTGTCATCGTCTGACCAGTCGGCTCTAGGCTTGAGAATCATTGAGTCATTTGTTCCTGCAATTTTGGGAATATATGGACCGTTTTCAACAGCGTCAAGGATGTCTATGCCACTAGCTTCTAGGAAGATCAGCATCCTGTGCTTCCAGTACATATAGGCTGTTCCGTTGAAAGCTGTAGGTCTTGCTAACGATGCGCCTTCTCCCAGAAAATCGTTTGAGGCCATAGTGCTTTTATGAGTGTTACCTCTCGAAAAGTTAGGCTCTGAGGCCAATTGTTGGTATGTATGACCTCCTAATAATCGGAATATATCAGAATGTATCAGTTCTTTAAGAAATTAAATCAATTTCATACACACAGCGGAATTTAAATTGTGGCATACAAGATTAGCAAGTTTTATTAGATTGATATGAGATTAATCAAGATGCATACAAGTCAAATTATCAGATTAAACAATATTACTTATCACAGAATATGTTTAACATGCATCTAACATTAATCACATATACAGATATATCAAGATAGAAAATTAAAGGAGTTAAGGGTTAGAGAAGATTGCACCAAGAATTTATACTGGTTCAGTTGTCAACTTGACAGCCTACATCCAGTCCTGACAATCCAAACGGATTTCAGATTTTCTTCTCCAATAGAAAGAATCAATTACAGATTGTCCAGTTTCCTCCCCGAAACCTATCTATCTTAATGATCTCTTTCCTATTGATCACCCTCTGATCCTTGTAGATACTCAGCAATCTAACACAGAATCAAAGTCCGACTCTTTCTTGTTGAGCACTCTCACCCAAGAAAGTAGCCACCAGTTTCTAGCTGGCTTTTCTCGCTTTCGTTTTTGTTTCAAAGAATTATTACAAATAGATTAAAGGAAGAACAAAAAGTAGTCTTCAATCTTGGTCAAAGTGAATTCTTTCAATTCTGGATATTCAAATATTGTTCATGAGAACCCTTGTCTTCCAAGATCACTTTTCCAGCTATCTCATTGACTGTTGATAATCTCTTTTGTTATGATCTGAAAAAGTAATCTCAGTGTATTTCAAATGTTATTGAGAGTTCTTTTGTATATCAAGAATATTCAAAGTGTATTTCAGATTGTTATTTGAAAGAATGATTGAAGACAGTTTATATAGTTTCTGAAAAACATATTAATCAATCGATTTACCAATCGATTTCGTAAAGTGATAAACCAGTCTAATCGATTTGCCAATCGATTATCGTGTGTCTTGTTTTTCTTGAATCTTGAAACTATATAAGCCAATCGATTTGCCAATCGATTCTTTAAACAATAATTTTCAGTAATTATGTTAAGACTGATATGAATCGATTTCGTAATCGATTGCAGATGTTATGTTCAAACTGAAACACATATCAATCGATTGCGTAATCGATTTATCAAGTCTTCATAATCGATTAACAAATACTCAGAATCGATTTGGCCACAAGCTCAGAGTTCACTGAGATTTCAAAAAGTTCTTTCAATCGATTTGCCAATCGATTGTGTTTAAGTCAGTGACTCAGCTATTTTGATGTTAATCGACGTGCCAATCGATTTGTATGTATTTGTCTGAAAACGTTCTTACCTGGGATTTAGTTCAATCGATTTGCCAATCGATTGCAACCAAATTTGACTTGATTGAAATTTTACAACATAGATTGTCCAATCGATTTGTATGTCACAGGAAAGGTTATTTTGCAAGTGATATTTAAGTAATCGATTTGCCAATCGATTACCCTTAAAACTGGGGTTCCACTGTGACTTGTCCAATCGATTTCCCAATCGATGTATTTCAATCAGGTTTACTTTGTGAGATGTATAATCGATTTGTCAATCGATTACCCTCAAAACTGGGGTGCTACTGACTTGTGCAATTTTCATTTCTAATTTAGTCAGTCGATTGCCCAATCGATTATACCAACACAAACAGTTGTGTTTCCTTACACCCTTGTTATGAAATCGATTTCCCAATCGATTTGCTTCAGTCAAAAATCAACTTTTGTTGATTTCTTGTGTACCAAGCAACCTGTTCCAAGTGTGTAGGATTTGATTGTTGTTCCTGAAATCTTGCTCAATTCAAATATTAGATTTATCATATAGTGTATGAACATTGTTGATTTGTTAATTATGTCAAAATTAGGAATCAAAGGATTAAAATCCAACATTTTGGGTCATTGGATGAACATTTAGGTCATTTTCGTTAACCCTTGATTTATTCATGTCCAATTTGAGTTTTTAATTAATCTTGTGCATCAAATAGGTGTGCTTGTGTTATTGGATGAACATTTAGGTCATTTTCATCCTCCCGAGGGTTATTCTTGTCTAATTAGGGTTTTTTTACCAATTTTGTGCATCCAATAGGTTTGTTTGTGTCATTGGATGAACATTTAGGTCATTTCTGTCCTCCCTAGGCTTATTCTTTTCCAATTAAGGTTTTTAAACAATTTTGTGCATCCTATAGGTTTTTTTTGTCATTGGATGAACATTTAGGTCATTTTTGTCCTCCCAAGGCTTATTCTTTTCCAATTAGGGTTTTTAATCAATCTTCTGCCTCCAATAGGTGTGTTTGTGTCATTGGATGAACATTTAGGTCATTTTCTTCCTCCATCGGCTTATTCTTGTCCAATTAGGGTTTTTAACGAATCTTGTGTATTCAATAGTTGTGTTTGTGTCATAGGATGACAATTTAGGTCATTTTCGTCCTTCCTAGGCTTATTCTTGTCCAATTAGGGTTTTTAAACAATCTTGTGCATCGAATAGGTGTGTCTGTCTCATTGGATGATCATTTAGGTCATTTTCGTCCTCCCAAGGCTTATACTTGTCCAATTCGGATTTTTAATCAATCTTGTGCATCGAATAGGTGTGTTTGTGTCATTGGATGAAGAATTAGGTCATTTTCTTCCTCCCTAGGCTTATTCTTGTCCAATTAGGGTTTTTAACCAATATTGTGCATCCAATAGGTGTGTTTGTGTCATTGGATGAACATTTAGGTCATTTTCGTCCTCCCTAGGCTTATTCTTTTCCAATTAAGGTTTTTAACCAATTTTGTGCATCCTATAGGTTTGTTTGTGTCATTGGATGAACATTTAGGTCATTTTCGTTAACCCTAGATTTATTCTTGTCCAATTTGAGTTTTTAATTAATCTTGTGCATCAAATAGGTGTGTTTGTGTCATTGGATGAACATTTAGGTCATTTTCGTCCTCTCGAGGGTTATTCTTGTCCAATTAGGGTTTTTTTTACCAATTTTGTGCATCCAATAGGTTTGTTTGTGTCATTGGATGGACATTTAGGTCATTTTCGTCCTCCCTAGGCTTATTCTTTTCCAATTAAGGTTTTTAACCAATTTTGTGCATCCTATAGGTTTGTTTGTGTCATTGGATGAACATTTAGGTCATTTTCGTTCTCCCTAGGTTTATTCTTGTCCAATTAGGGTTTTTAATCAATCTTGTGCTACGAATAGGTGTGTTTGTGTCATTGGATGAACATTTAGGTCATTTTTGTCCTCCCAAGGCTTATTTGTTTCCAATTAGGGTTTTTAATCAATCTTCTGCCTCCAATAGGTGTGTTTGTGTCATTGGATGAACATTTAGGTCATTTTCGTCCTCCCAAGGCTTATACTTGTCCAATTCGGATTTTTAATCAATCTTGTGCATCGAATAGGTGTGTTTGTGTCATTGGATGAACATTTAGGTCATTTTCGTCCTCCCAAGGCTTATACTTGTCCAATTCGGATTTTTAATCAATCTTGTGCATCGAATAGGTGTGTTTGTGTCATTGGATGAACATTTAGGTCATTTTCGTCCTCCCAAGGCTTATACTTGTCCAATTCGGATTTTTAATCAATCTTGTGCATCGAATAGGTGTGTTTGTGTCATTGGATGAACATTTAGGTCATTTTCTTCCTCCATCGGCTTATTCTTGTCCAATTAGGGTTTTTAACGAATCTTATGTATTCAATAGTTGTGTTTGTGTCATAGGATGACAATTTACGTCATTTTCGTCCTCCCTAGGCTTATTCTTGTTCAATTAGGGTTTTTAAACAATCTTGTGCATCGAATAGGTGTGTCTGTGTCATTGGATGATCATTTAGGTCATTTTCGTCCTCCCAAGGCTTATACTTGTCCAATTCGGATTTTTAATCAATCTTGTGCATCGAATAGGTGTGTTTGTGTCATTGGATGAACATTTAGGTCATTTTCGTCCTCCCAAGGCTTATTCTTGTCCAATTAGGGTTTGTAATCAATCTTGTGCATCCAATAGGCGTGTTTGTGTCAATGGATGAACATTTAGGTCACTTTCATCCTCCCTAGGCTTAATCTTGTCCAATTAGGGTTTTTTTTACCAATCTTGTGCTTCCAATAAGTTCATTAGTGTTATCGGATAAATATTTAGGTCATTTCCGTCATCCGTAGGCTTATTCTTGTCCAATTAGTGTTTTTAACCAATTTTGTGCACCCAATAGGTTTGTTTATGTCATTGGATGAACATTTAGGTCATTTTCGTCCTCCCTAGGTTTATTATTTTCCAATTTTGGTTTTTAATTAATCTTGTGCATCAAATAGGTGTGTTTGTATCATTGGATGAACATTTAGGTCATTTTCTTCCTCCATAGGCTTATTCTTTTCCAATTATGGTTTTTAACCAATCTTGTGCATCCAATAAGTTCATTTGTGTCATTGGATTAACATTTAGGTCACTTTCGTCATCCCTAGGATTATTCTTGTTTAATTAGGGTTGTTAGCAAATTTTGTGCATCCATTAGGTTTGTTTGTGTCATTGAATGAACATTTACGTCATTTTCGTTCTCCCTAGGTTTATTCTTGTCCAACTAGGGTTTTTAATCAATCTTGTTCATCGAATAGGTGTGTTTCTGTCATTAGATGAACATTTAGGTCATTTTCGTCCTCCCAAGGCTTATTCTTGACCGTTTAGGGTTTTTAATCAATCTTGTGCATCCAATAGGTGTGTCTGTGTCATTGGATGAACATTAAGGTCATTTTCTTTCTCAATATGCTTATTCTTGTCCAATTAGTGATTTTAACGAATCTTTTGCATCCAATTAGGGTTTTTAATCAATCTTGTGCATCCAATAGGTGTGTTTGTGTCATTGGATGAACATTTAGGTCATTTTCTTCCTCCATAGGCAAATTCTTGTCCAATTAGGGGTTTTAACGAATTTTGTGTATCCAATAGTTGTGTTTGTGTCATAGGATGACAATTTAGGTCATTTTCGTCCTCCCTAGGCTTATTCTTGTCCAATTAGGGTTTTTAATCAATCTTGTGCATCCAATAGGTTTGTTTGTGTCATTGGATGAACATTTAGATCATTTTCGTCCTCCCTAGGCTTATTCTTGTCCAACTAGGGTTTTTAACCGTACTTGTGCTTCCAATAGGTGTGTTTGTGTCAATGGAAGAAAATTTAGGTCACTTTCATCCTCCCTAGGCCTATTCTTGTCCAATTAGGGTTTTTTACCAATCTTGTGCTTCCAATAAGTTCATTTATGTCATCGGATTAACATTTAGGTCATTTTCGTCATCCCTAGGCTTATTCGTGTCCAATTAGGGTTTTTAATCAATCTTGTGCATCCAATAGGTTTGTTTAAGTCATTGGATGAACATTTAGGTCATTTTCGTCATCCCTAGGCTTATTCGTGTCCAATTAGGGTTTTTAATCAATCTTGTGCATCCAATAGGTTTGTTTAAGTCATTGGATGAACATTTAGGTCATTTTCGTCATCCCTAGGCTTATTCGTGTCCAATTAGGGTTTTTAATCAATCTTGTGCATCCAATAGGTTTGTTTAAGTCATTGGATGAACATTTAGGTCATTTTCGTCATCCCTAGGCTTATTCGTGTCCAATTAGGGTTTTTAATCAATCTTGTGCATCCAATAGGTTTGTTTAAGTCATTGGATGAACATTTAGGTCATTTTCGTCCACCCAAGGCTTATTCTTGTCCAATTTGGGTTTTTAATCAATCCTGTTCATCCAGTAGGTGTGTTTGTGTCATTGGATGAACAATTAGGTCATCTTCGTCCTCCTTAGACTTATTCTGGTCCAATTAGGGTTTTTAATCAATCTTGTGCATCCAATAGGTGTCTTTGTGTCATTGGATGAACATTTAAGTCATTTTCGTCCTCCCTAGGCTTATTGTTTTCGAATTAAGGTTTTTAACAAATATTGTGCATCCTATATGTTTGTTAGTGTCATTGGATGAACATTTAGGTCATCTTCGTCCTCCTTAGGCTTATTCTTGTCCAATTAGGGTTTTTAATCAATCTTGTGCATCGAATAGGTGTGTTTGTGTCATTGGATGAACATTTAGGTCATTTTCGTCCTCCCAAGGCTTATTCTTGTCCAATTAAGGTTTTTAATCAATCTTGTGCATCGAATAGGTGTGTTTGTGTCATTGGATGAACATTTAGGTCATTTTCGTCCTCCCAAGGCTTATTCTTGTCCAAATAGGGTTTTTAATCAATCTTGTGTATCCAATAGTTGTATTTGTGTCATAGGACGACAATTTAGGTCATTGTTTTCCTCCCTAGGCTTATTCTTGTCCAATTAGGGTTTTTACTCAATCTTGTGCATCCAATAGATGTGTTTGTGTCATTTGATGAACATTTAGATCACTTTCGTCCTCCCTAGGCATATTCTTGCCCAATTAAGTTTTTTAACCAATATTGTGCATCCAATAGGTGTGTTTGTGTCATTGGATGAACATTTAAATCATTTTCGTCCTCCCTAGGCTTATTATTGTCCAATTAGGGTTTTTAATCTATCTTGTGCATCCAACAGGCGTGTTTGTGTCAATGGATGAACATTTAGGTCATTTTCGTCCTCCCTAGGCTTTCTCTTGTCCAATTAGGGTTTTTAACCAATCTTGTGCTTCCAATAAGTTCATTTGTGTCATTGGATGAACATTTAGATCATTTTCGTCCTCCCTAGGCTTATTCTTGTCCAATTAGGGTTTTTAATAAATCTTGTGCTTGGAATGGATGTGTTTATGTCATTGGATGAACATTTAGGTCATTTTCGTCCTCCAAGGCTTATTCTTGTCCAATTAGGGTTTTTAATCAATCTTGTGCATCCAGTAGGTGTGTTTGTGTCATTGGATGAACATTTAGGTCATTTTCTTCCTCCATAGGTTTATTCTAGTCCAATTAGGGTTTTTAATGAATCTTATGTATCCAATAGTTGTGTTTGTGTCATCGGATTAACATTTAGATCATTTTCGTCATCCCTAGGCTTATTCGTGTCCAATTAGGGTTTTTAACCAATTTTTTGCATTCAATAGGTTTGTTTGTGTCATTGGATGAACATTTAGGTCATTTTCGTCCTCCCTAGGCTTATTCGTGTCCAATTAGGGTTTTTAACCAATTTTGTGCATCTTATACGTTTGTTTGTGTCATTAGATGACTATTTAGGTCATTTTCGTCCTCCCAAGGCTTATTCTTGTCCAATTAGGGTTTTTAATCAATCTTGTGCATTGAATAGGTGTGTTTGTGTCATTGGATGAACATTTAGGTCATTTTCGTCCTCCCTAGGCTTATTCTTGTCCAATTAGGGTTTTTAATCAATCTTGTGCATCGAATAGGTGTGTTTGTGTCATTGGATGAACATTTAGGTCATTTTCTTCCTCCATAGGCTTATTCTTCTCCAATTAGGGTTTTTAACGAATCTTGTGTATCCAATAGTTGTGTTTGTATCAAAGGACGACAATTTAGGTCATTTTCGTCCTCCCGAGGCTTATTATTGTCCAATTAGGGTTTTTAATCTATCTTGTGCATCCAATAGACGTGTTTGTGTCAATGGATGAACATTTAGGTCATTTTCGTCCTCCCTAGGCTTATTCTTGTCCAATTATGGTTTTTAACCAATCTTGTGCTTCCAATAAGTACATTTGTGTCGTCGGATTAACATTTAGGTCATTTTCGTCATCCCTAGGCTTATTCGTGTCCAATTAGGGTGTTTAATTAATTTTGTGCATCCTAAAGGTTTGTTTGTGTCATTGGATGAACATTTAGGTCATTTTCGTCCTCCCAAGGCTTATTCTTCTCCAATTAGGGTTTTTAATCAATCTTGTGCATCGTATAGGTTTGTTTGTGTCATTGGATGAATATTTAGGTCATTTTCGTTCTCGCTAGGTTTATTCTTGTCCAATTAGTGTTTTTAATCAATCTTGTGCATCGATAAGGTGTGTTTGTGTCATTGGATGAACATTTAGGTCATTTTCGTCCTCCCAAGGCTTATTCTTGTCAAATTAGGGTTTTTAACCAATTTTGTGCATCTTATTCGTTTGTTTGTGTCATTGGATGACAATTTAGGTCATTTTCGTCCTCCGAAGGCTTATTCTTGTCCAATTAGGGTTTTTAATCAATCTTGTGCATCGAATAGGTGCGTTTATGTCATTGGATGAACATTTAGGTCATTTTCTTCCTCCATAGGCTTATTCTTGTCCAATTAGGGTTTTTAACGAATCTTATGTATCCAATAGTTGTGTTTGTGTCATCGGATTAACATTTAGATCATTTTCGTCATCCCTAGGCTTATTTGTGTCCAATTAGGGTTT
>NW_027339431.1:888990-890346 GCF_000331145.2 Cicer arietinum | reverse complement strand
GGTTTTTAACCAATATTGTGCATCCAATAGGTTTGTTTGTGTCATCGGATGAAAATTTAGGTCATTTTCATCCTCCCTAGACTTATTATTGTCCAATTAGGGTTTTTAATCAACCATGTGCATCCAATAGGTGTGTTTGTGTCATTGGATGAACATTTAGATCATTTTCGTCCTCCCTCGGCTTATTGTTGTCCAATTAGAGTTTTTAACCAATCTTGTGGATCAAATAGGTGTTTTTGTGTCATTGGATGAAAATTTAGGTCATTTTCGTCATCCCTAGGCTTATTCTTGTCCAATTAGGGTTTTTAACCAATTTTGTGCGTCCAATACGTTTGTTTGTGTCATTGGATGAACATTTAGGTCATTTTCGTTCTCCCTAGGTTTATTCTTGTCCAATTACGGTTTTTAATCAATCTTGTGCATCGAATAGTTGTGTTTGTATCATTGGATGAACATTAAGGTCATTTTCGTCCTCCCAAGGCTTATTCTTGTCCAATTAGGGTTTTTAATCAATCTTGTGTATCCAATAGTTGTGTTTGTGTCATTGGATTAACATTTAGGTCATTTTCGTCATCCCTAGGCTTATTCTTATCCAATTAGGGTTTTTAATCAATGTTGTGCATCCAATAGGTGTGTTTGTATCATTGGATGAACATTAAGGTCATTTTCGTCCTCCTTAGCGTTATTCTAGTCCAATTAGGGTTTTTAATCAATCTTGTGCATCCAATAGGCGTGTTTTTGTCAATGGATGAACATTTAGGCCATTTTCGTCCTCCCTAGGCTTATTCTTGTCCAACTAGGGTTTTTAACCAATCTTGTTCTTCCAATAAGTTCATTTGTGTCATCGGACTAACATTTAGGTCATTTTCATTGTCCCTAGGCTTATTCGTGTCCAATTAGGGTTTTTAACCAATGTTGTGCATCCAATAGGTTTGTTTGTGTCATTGGATGAACATTTAGGCCATTTTCGTCCTCCCTAGGCTTATTCTTGTCCAATTAGGGTTTTTAGTCAATCTTGTGCATCGAATAGGTGTGTTTGTGTCATTGGATTATCATTTAGGTCATTTTGTCCTTCCAGGGCTTATACTAGTCCAATCAGGGTTTTTTATCAATCTTGTGCATCCAATAGGTGTGTTTGTGTCATTGGATGAACATTTAGGTCATTTTATTCCTCCATAAACTTATTCATGTTCAATTAGGGATTTTAACGAATCTTGTGTATCCAATAGTTGTGTTTGTGTCATAGGATGACAATTTAGGTCATTTTCGTCCTCACAATCCTTATTCTTGTCCAATTAGGGTTTTTAATTAATCTTGTGCATCCAATAGGTGTGTTTGTGTCATTGGATGAACATT
>NW_027339431.1:885056-888319 GCF_000331145.2 Cicer arietinum | reverse complement strand
TGGATGAACATTTAGGTCATTTTCTTCCTCCATAGGCTTATTCTTGTCCAATTAGGGTTTTTAACGAATCTTATGTATCCAATAGTTGTGTTTGTGTCATCGGATTAACATTTAGGTCATTTTCGTCATCCCTAGGCTTTTAACCAATTTTGTGCAATTAGGGTTTTTAACCAATTTTGTGCATCCAATAGGTTTGTTTGTGTCATTGGATGAGCATTTAGGTCATTTTCGTTCTCCCTAGGTTTATTCTTGTCCAATTAATGTTTTTAATCAATCTTGTCCAATTAGGGTTATTTTGTGCTCCCAGGGCTTATACTTGTCCAATTAGGGTTTTTAATCAATCTTGTGCATCCAATAGGTGTGTTTGTGTCATTGGATGAACATTTAAATCATTTTGGTCCTCCCTAGACTTATTATTGTCCAATTAGGGTTTTTAACCTATCTTGTGCATCCAATAAGCGTGTTTGTGTCATTGGATGAACATTTAGGTCATTTTCGTCCTCCCTAGGCTTATTCTTGTGCAATTACGATTTTTAATCAATCTTGTGCATCAAATAGGTGTGTTTGTGTCATTGGATGAACATTTAGGTCATCTTCGTCCTCCTTAGTCTTATTCTGGTCCAATTAGTGGTTTTAATCAATCTTGTGCATCGAAAAGGTGTGTTTGTGTAATTGGATGAACATTTAGGTCATTTTCGTCCTCCCAAGGCTTATTCTTGTCCAATTAGGGTTTTTAATCAATCTTGTGCATCCAATAGGTGTGTTTGTGTCATTGGATGAACATTTAGGTCATCTTCGTCCTCCTTAGTCTTATTCTGGTCCAATTAGTGGTTTTAATCAATCTTGTGCATCGAAAAGGTGTGTTTGTGTAATTGGATGAACATTTAGGTCATTTTCGTCCTCCCAAGGCTTATTCTTGTCCAATTAGGGTTTTTAATCAATCTTGTGCATCCAATAGGTGTGTTTGTGTCATTGGATGAACATTTAGGTCATCTTCGTCCTCCTTAGTCTTATTCTGGTCCAATTAGTGGTTTTAATCAATCTTGTGCATCGAAAAGGTGTGTTTAAGTCATTGGATGAACATTTAGGTCATTTTCGTCCTCCCAAGGCTTATTCTTGTCCAATTAGGGTTTTTAATCAATCTTGTGCATCCAATAGGTGTGTTTGTGTCATTGGATGAACATTTAGGTCATCTTCGTCCTCCTTAGTCTTATTCTGGTCCAATTAGTGGTTTTAATCAATCTTGTGCATCGAAAAGGTGTGTTTGTGTAATTGGATGAACATTTAGGTCATTTTCGTCCTCCCAAGGCTCATTGTTGTCCAATTAGGGTTTTTAATCAATCTTGTGCATCCAATAGGTGTGTTTGTGTCATTGGACGAACATTTAGGTCATCTTCGTCCTCCTTAGGCTTATTCTTGTCCAATTAGGGTTTTTAACCAATCTTGTGCATCCAAAAAGTTCATTTGTGTCATCGGATTAACATTTAGGTCATTTTCATCATCCCTAGGCTTATTCTTGTCCAATTTGGGTTTTTAACAAATTTTGTGCATCCAATAGGTTTGTTTAAGTCATTGGATGAACATTTAGGTCATTTTCGTCCTCCCAAGGCTTATTCTTGTCCAATTAGGGTTTTTAATCAATCTTGTGCATCCAATAGGTGTGTTTGTGTCATTGGACGAACATTTAGGTCATCTTCGTCCTCCTTAGGCTTATTCTTGTCCAATTAGGGTTTTTAACCAATTTGTGTATCCAATAGGTTTGTTTGTGTCATTGGACGACAATTTAGGTCACTTTCGTCCTCCCTAGGAATATTCTTGCCCAATTAAGGTTTTTAACCAATCTTGTGCATCCAATAGGTGTGTTTGTGTCATTGGATGAACATTTAGGTCATTTTCGTTATCCCTAGGCTTATTCTTGTCCAATTAGGGTTTTTAACCAATTTTGTGCATCCATTAGGTTTGTTTGTGTCATTGGATGAACATTTAGGTCGTTTTCGTCCTCACAAGTCTTATTCTTGTCCAATTAGGGTTTTTAATTAATCTTGTGCATCCAATAGGTGTGTTTTCTGTCATTGGATGAACATTTAGGTCATTTTCGTCCTCCCTAGGCTTATTCATGTCCTATTAGGGTTTTTAACCAATCTTGTGCATCCAATAAGTTCATTTGTGTCATTGGATTAACATTTAGGTCATTTTCATTATCCCTAGGCTTATTATTGTTCAATTAGGGTTTTTAATCAATCTTGTGCATCCAATAGGTGCGTTTGTATCATTGGATGAACATTTAGGTCATTTTCGTCCTCCTTAGCGTTATTCTAGTCCAAAGAGGGTTTTTAATCAATCTTGTGCATCCAATAGGTGTGTATGAGTCATTGGATGAACATTTAGGTCATTTTCGTAATCCCTAGGCTTATTCTTGTCCAATTAGGGTTTTTAACCAATTTTGTGTATCCAATAGGTTTCTCGGTGTCATTGGATGAACATTTACGTCATTTTCGTCCTCCCTGGGATTATCCTTTTCCAATTAAGGTTTTTAACCAATATTGTGCATCCTATAGGTTTGTTAGTGTTATTGGAAGAACATTTAGGTTATTTTCGTTCTCCTTAGGTTTATTCTTGTCCAATTAGGGTTTTAATCAATCTTGTGCTTCGAATAGGTGTGTTTGTGTCATTGGATGATCATTTAGGTCATTTCGTCCTGCCATGGCTTATTCTTGTCCAATTAGGGTTTTTAATCAAGCTTGTGCCTCCAATAGGTGTGTTTGTGCCATTGGATTAACATTTAGGTCATTTTCGTCCACCCTATGCTTATTCTTTTGCAATTAAGGTTTTTAACCAATATTGTGCATTCTATAGGTTTGTTAGTGTCATTGGATGATCATTTAGGTCATTTTCGTTCTCCCTAGGTTTAGTCTTGTCCAATTAGGGTTTTTAATCAATCTTGTGCATCCTATAGGTTTGTTAGTGTCATTGGATGAACATTTAGGTCATTCTCTTCCTCCCAAGGCTTATTCTTGTCCAATTAGGGTTTTTAATCAATCTTGTGCATACCATAGGTGTGTTTATGTCATTGGATGAACATTTAGGTCATTTTCTTCCTCCATAGGCTTATTCTTGTCCAATTAGGGTTTTTAACGAATCTTGTGTATCCAATTGTTGTGTTTGTGTCATAGGATGACTATTTAGGTCATTTTCGTTCCCCCTAGGCTTATTCTTGCCCAATTAGGGTTTTTAATCAATCTTGTGCATCCAATAGGTGTGTT
>NW_027339431.1:869520-884556 GCF_000331145.2 Cicer arietinum | reverse complement strand
ACACACCTATTCGATGCACAAGATTGATTAAAAACCCTAATTGGACAAGAATAAGCCTTGGAACGATGAAAATGACCTAAATCTTCATCCAATGACACAAAAAACCTATTGGATGCACAAAATTGGTTAAAAACCCTAATTGGACAAGAATAAGCCTAAGGAGGACGAAAATGACCTAAATTGTCATCCTATGACACAAACACAACTATTGGATACACAAGATTCGTTAAAAACCCTAATTGGATAAGAATAAGCCTATGGAGGAAGAAAATGACCTAAATGTTCATCCAATGACACAAACACACCTATTCGATGCACAAGATTGATTAAAAACCCTAATTGGACAAGAATAAACCTAGGGAGAACGAAAATGACCTAAATGTTCATCCAATGACACAAACAAACCTATTCGATGCACAAGATTGATTAAAAACCCTAATTGGACAAGAATAAACCTAGGGAGAACGAAAATGACCTAAATGTTCATCCAATGACACAAACACACCTATTCGATGCACAAGATTGATTAAAAACCCTAATTGGACAAGAATAAACCTAGGGAGAACGAAAATGACCTAAATGTTCATCCAATGACACAAACACACCTATTCGATGCACAAGATTGATTAAAAACCCTAATTGGACAAGAATAAACCTAGGGAGAACGAAAATGACCTAAATGTTCATCCAATGACACAAACACACCTATTCGATGCACAAGATTGATTAAAAACCCTAATTGGACAAGAATAAACCTAGGGAGAACGAAAATGACCTAAATGTTCATCCAATGACACAAACACACCTATTCGATGCACAAGATTGATTAAAAACCCTAATTGGACAAGAATAAACCTAGGGAGAACGAAAATGACCTAAATGTTCATCCAATGACACAAACACACCTATTCGATGCACAAGATTGATTAAAAACCCTAATTGGACAAGAATAAACCTAGGGAGAACGAAAATGACCTAAATGTTCATCCAATGACACAAACACACCTATTCGATGCACAAGATTGATTAAAAACCCTAATTGGACAAGAATAAACCTAGGGAGAACGAAAATGACCTAAATGTTCATCCAATGACACAAACACACCTATTCGATGCACAAGATTGATTAAAAACCCTAATTGGACAAGAATAAACCTAGGGAGAACGAAAATGACCTAAATGTTCATCCAATGACACAAACACACCTATTCGATGCACAAGATTGATTAAAAACCCTAATTGGACAAGAATAAACCTAGGGAGAACGAAAATGACCTAAATGTTCATCCAATGACACAAACACACCTATTCGATGCACAAGATTGATTAAAAACCCTAATTGGACAAGAATAAACCTAGGGAGAACGAAAATGACCTAAATGTTCATCCAATGACACAAACACACCTATTCGATGCACAAGATTGATTAAAAACCCTAATTGGACAAGAATAAACCTAGGGAGAACGAAAATGACCTAAATGTTCATCCAATGACACAAACACACCTATTCGATGCACAAGATTGATTAAAAACCCTAATTGGACAAGAATAAACCTAGGGAGAACGAAAATGACCTAAATGTTCATCCAATGACACAAACACACCTATTCGATGCACAAGATTGATTAAAAACCCTAATTGGACAAGAATAAACCTAGGGAGAACGAAAATGACCTAAATGTTCATCCAATGACACAAACACACCTATTCGATGCACAAGATTGATTAAAAACCCTAATTGGACAAGAATAAACCTAGGGAGAACGAAAATGACCTAAATGTTCATCCAATGACACAAACACACCTATTCGATGCACAAGATTGATTAAAAACCCTAATTGGACAAGAATAAACCTAGGGAGAACGAAAATGACCTAAATGTTCATCCAATGACACAAACACACCTATTCGATGCACAAGATTGATTAAAAACCCTAATTGGACAAGAATAAACCTAGGGATGACGAAAATGACCTAAATGTTAATCTAATGACACAAATGAACTTATTGGATGCACAAGATTGGTTAAAAACCCTAATTGGACAAGAATAAGCCTAAGGAGGACGAAAATGACCTAAATTGTCATCCCATGACACAAACACAACTATTGGATACAAAAGATTGGTTAAAAGCCTTAATTGGACAAGAATACGCATAGGGAGAAAGGAAATGACCTAATTGTTCATCCATTGACACAAACACACCTATTGGATGCATAAGATTGATAAAAAACCATAATTGGACAAGAATAAGCCTTGGGACGACGAAAATGACCTAAATGTTCATCCAATGACACAAACACACCTATTTGATGCACAAGATTGATTAAAAACCGTAATTGGACATGAATAAGCCTAGGGAGGACAAAAATGACCTAAATGTTCATCCAATGACACAAACTCACCTATTGGGAGCAAAAGATTAATTAAAAACCCTAATTGGACAAGAATAAGCCTAGGCAGGACGAAAATGACCTAAATTGTCGTCCTATGACACAAACACAACTATTGGATACACAACATTTGTTAAAAACCCTAATTGGACAAGAATAACCCTATGGAGGAAGAAAATGACCTAAATGTTCATCAAACGTCACAAACACCTATTGGATGCACAAGATTGTTTAAAAACCTTAATTGGACAAGAATAAGCCTTGGGAGGACGAAAATGACCTAAATGTTCATCCAATGACACAAATACACGTATTCGATGCACAAGATAGATTAAAAACCCAAATTGGACAAGAATAAAACTAGGAAGAACGAAAATGACCTAAATGTTCATCCAATGACACTAACAAACCTATAGGATGCACAATATTGGTTAAAACCCTTAATTGGAAAAGAATAAGCCTAGGGGGGACGAAAATGACCTAAATGTTCATCCAATGACAGAAACAAACCTATTGGATGCACAAAATTCGTTAAAAACCCTAATTGGAGAAGAATAAGCCTAGGGATGACGATAATGACATAAGTATTCATCCAATGACACAAACACACCTATTGGATGCACAAGATTGATTAAAAACCCCAATTGGATAATTATAAGCCTTGGGAGGACGAAAAAGACCTAAATGTTCATCCAATGACACAAACACAACTATTTGATGCACAAGATTGATTAAAAACCCTAATTTGACAATAAGAAGCCTAGGGAGGACAGAAATGACCTAAATTTTCATCGAATGACAGAAACACACCTATTGGGTGCACAATATTGGTTAAAAACCCTAATTGGGCAAGAGTAAGCCTAGGGATGACGAAAATGACCCAAATGTTAATCCGATGATACAAATGAACTTATTGGATGCACAAGATTGGTTAAAAACCCTAATTGGACAAGAATAAGCCTAGGGAGTACGAAAATGACCTAAATGTTCATCCAATGACACAAACACACCTATTGAATCACAATATTGATTTAAAACCCTAATTGGACAAGAATAAGCCTTGGGAGGACGAAAAAGACCTAAATGTTCATCCAATGACACAAATGATTTTATTGAATGCACAAGATTGGTTAAAAACCCTAATTGGACAAGAATAAGCCTAGGGAGGACAGAAATGACCTAAATTTTCATCGAATGACAGAAATACACCTATTGGATGCACAATATTGGTAAAAAACCCTAATTGGGCAAGAGTAAGCCTAGGGATGATGAAAATGACCTAAATGTTCATCCAATGACACAAACACACCTATTGGATGCACAAGATTGATTAAAAACCCTAATTGGACAAGAATAAGCCTAAGGAGGACGAAAATGACCTAAATTGTCGTGCTATGACACAAACACAACTATTGGATACACAAGATTCGTTAAAAACCCTAATTGGACAAGAATAAGCCTATGGAGGAAGAAAATAACCTAAATGTTCATCCAATGACACAAACACACCAATTCGATGCACAAGAATAATTAAAAATCCTAATTGGACAAGAATAAACCTAGGGAGAACGAAAATGACCTAAATGTTCATCTAATGACACAAACAAACCTATTGGATGCACAAAATTGGTTAAAAACCCTAATTGGACAAGAATAAACCTAGGGAGAACGAAAATGACCTAAATGTTCATCCAATGACACAAACACACCTATTGGATGCACAAGATTGATTAAAAACCCTAATTGACCAAGAATAAGGCTAAGGAGGACGAAAATGACCTAATTGTTCATCCAATGACACAAACACACCTATTGAATCACAAGATTGATTAAAAACCCAAATTGGACAAGAATAAGCTTTGGGAGGACGAAAATGACCTAAATGTTCATCCAATGACACAAACAAACCTATTGGATGAACAAAGTTTGTTAAAAACCCTAATTGGACAAGAATAAGCCTAGGGATGATGAAAATGGCCTAAATGTTAATCCGATGACACTAATGAATTTATTAGATGCACAAGAATGGTTAAAAACCCTAATTGGACAAGAATAAACCTAGGGAGTACGAAAATTGCCTAAATGTTCATCCAATGTCACAAACACACCTATTGGATGCACAAGATTGAATAAAAACCTTAATTGGACAAGAATAAGCCTTGGGAGGACGAAAATGACCTAAATTGTCATCCTATGACACAAACACAACTATTGGATACACAAGATTCGTTAAAATCCCTAGTTGGAGAAGAATAAGCTTATTGAGGAAGAAAATGACCTAAATGTTCATCCAATGACACAAACACACCTATTGGATGCACAAGATTGATTAAAAACCCTAATTGGACCATAAGAAGCCTAGGGAGTACGAAAATGACCTAAATTTTAATCCAATGACACAAACACACCTATTCGATGCACAAGATTGATTAAAAAAAACCCTAATTGGACTAGAATAAGCCTTGGAACGACGAAAATGACCTAAATCTTCATCCAATGACATAAACAAACCTATTTGATGCACAAGATTGATTAAAAACCGTAATTGGACAAGAATAAACCTAGGGAGATCCAATGACACAAATGAACTTATGGGATGCACAAGATTGGTTACAAACCCTAATTGGACTAGAATAAACCTAGGGAGATCCAATGACACAAATGAACTTATGGGATGCACAAGATTGGTTACAAACCCTAATTGGACTAGAATAAACCTAGGGAGATCCAATGACACAAATGAACTTATGGGATGCACAAGATTGGTTACAAACCCTAATTGGACTAGAATAAACCTAGGGAGATCCAATGACACAAATGAACTTATGGGATGCACAAGATTGGTTACAAACCCTAATTGGACTAGAATAAACCTAGGGAGATCCAATGACACAAATGAACTTATGGGATGCACAAGATTGGTTACAAACCCTAATTGGACTAGAATAAACCTAGGGAGATCCAATGACACAAATGAACTTATGGGATGCACAAGATTGGTTACAAACCCTAATTGGACTAGAATAAACCTAGGGAGATCCAATGACACAAATGAACTTATGGGATGCACAAGATTGGTTACAAACCCTAATTGGACTAGAATAAACCTAGGGAGATCCAATGACACAAATGAACTTATGGGATGCACAAGATTGGTTACAAACCCTAATTGGACTAGAATAAACCTAGGGAGATCCAATGACACAAATGAACTTATGGGATGCACAAGATTGGTTACAAACCCTAATTGGACTAGAATAAACCTAGGGAGATCCAATGACACAAATGAACTTATGGGATGCACAAGATTGGTTACAAACCCTAATTGGACTAGAATAAACCTAGGGAGATCCAATGACACAAATGAACTTATGGGATGCACAAGATTGGTTACAAACCCTAATTGGACTAGAATAAACCTAGGGAGATCCAATGACACAAATGAACTTATGGGATGCACAAGATTGGTTACAAACCCTAATTGGACTAGAATAAACCTAGGGAGATCCAATGACACAAATGAACTTATGGGATGCACAAGATTGGTTACAAACCCTAATTGGACTAGAATAAACCTAGGGAGATCCAATGACACAAATGAACTTATGGGATGCACAAGATTGGTTACAAACCCTAATTGGACTAGAATAAACCTAGGGAGATCCAATGACACAAATGAACTTATGGGATGCACAAGATTGGTTACAAACCCTAATTGGACTAGAATAAACCTAGGGAGATCCAATGACACAAATGAACTTATGGGATGCACAAGATTGGTTACAAACCCTAATTGGACTAGAATAAACCTAGGGAGATCCAATGACACAAATGAACTTATGGGATGCACAAGATTGGTTACAAACCCTAATTGGACTAGAATAAACCTAGGGAGATCCAATGACACAAATGAACTTATGGGATGCACAAGATTGGTTACAAACCCTAATTGGACTAGAATAAACCTAGGGAGATCCAATGACACAAATGAACTTATGGGATGCACAAGATTGGTTACAAACCCTAATTGGACTAGAATAAACCTAGGGAGATCCAATGACACAAATGAACTTATGGGATGCACAAGATTGGTTACAAACCCTAATTGGACTAGAATAAACCTAGGGAGATCCAATGACACAAATGAACTTATGGGATGCACAAGATTGGTTACAAACCCTAATTGGACTAGAATAAACCTAGGGAGATCCAATGACACAAATGAACTTATGGGATGCACAAGATTGGTTACAAACCCTAATTGGACTAGAATAAACCTAGGGAGATCCAATGACACAAATGAACTTATGGGATGCACAAGATTGGTTACAAACCCTAATTGGACTAGAATAAACCTAGGGAGATCCAATGACACAAATGAACTTATGGGATGCACAAGATTGGTTACAAACCCTAATTGGACTAGAATAAACCTAGGGAGATCCAATGACACAAATGAACTTATGGGATGCACAAGATTGGTTACAAACCCTAATTGGACTAGAATAAACCTAGGGAGATCCAATGACACAAATGAACTTATGGGATGCACAAGATTGGTTACAAACCCTAATTGGACTAGAATAAACCTAGGGAGATCCAATGACACAAATGAACTTATGGGATGCACAAGATTGGTTACAAACCCTAATTGGACTAGAATAAACCTAGGGAGATCCAATGACACAAATGAACTTATGGGATGCACAAGATTGGTTACAAACCCTAATTGGACTAGAATAAACCTAGGGAGATCCAATGACACAAATGAACTTATGGGATGCACAAGATTGGTTACAAACCCTAATTGGACTAGAATAAACCTAGGGAGATCCAATGACACAAATGAACTTATGGGATGCACAAGATTGGTTACAAACCCTAATTGGACTAGAATAAACCTAGGGAGATCCAATGACACAAATGAACTTATGGGATGCACAAGATTGGTTACAAACCCTAATTGGACTAGAATAAACCTAGGGAGATCCAATGACACAAATGAACTTATGGGATGCACAAGATTGGTTACAAACCCTAATTGGACTAGAATAAACCTAGGGAGATCCAATGACACAAATGAACTTATGGGATGCACAAGATTGGTTACAAACCCTAATTGGACTAGAATAAACCTAGGGAGATCCAATGACACAAATGAACTTATGGGATGCACAAGATTGGTTACAAACCCTAATTGGACTAGAATAAACCTAGGGAGATCCAATGACACAAATGAACTTATGGGATGCACAAGATTGGTTACAAACCCTAATTGGACTAGAATAAACCTAGGGAGATCCAATGACACAAATGAACTTATGGGATGCACAAGATTGGTTACAAACCCTAATTGGACTAGAATAAGCCTTGGAACGACGAAAATGACCTAAATTTTAATCCAATGACACAAACACACCTATTCAATGCACAAGATTGATTAAAAAAAACCCTAATTGGACTAGAATAAGCCTTGGAACAACGAAAATGACCTAAATCTTCATCCAATGACATAAACAAACCTATTTGATGCACAAGATTGATTAAAAACCGTAATTGGACAAGAATAAGCCTAAGGAGGACGAAAATGACCTAAATGTTCGTCCAATGACACAAACACACCTATTCGATGCACAAGATTGATTAAACCCTAATTGGACAAGAATAAACCTAGGGAGAACGAAAATGACCTAAATGTTCGTCCAATGACACAAACACACCTATTCGATGCACAAGATTGATTAAACCCTAATTGGACAAGAATAAACCTAGGGAGAACGAAAATGACCTAAATGTTCGTCCAATGACACAAACACACCTATTCGATGCACAAGATTGATTAAACCCTAATTGGACAAGAATAAACCTAGGGAGAACGAAAATGACCTAAATGTTCGTCCAATGACACAAACACACCTATTCGATGCACAAGATTGATTAAACCCTAATTGGACAAGAATAAACCTAGGGAGAACGAAAATGACCTAAATGTTCGTCCAATGACACAAACACACCTATTCGATGCACAAGATTGATTAAACCCTAATTGGACAAGAATAAACCTAGGGAGAACGAAAATGACCTAAATGTTCGTCCAATGACACAAACACACCTATTCGATGCACAAGATTGATTAAACCCTAATTGGACAAGAATAAACCTAGGGAGAACGAAAATGACCTAAATGTTCGTCCAATGACACAAACACACCTATTCGATGCACAAGATTGATTAAACCCTAATTGGACAAGAATAAACCTAGGGAGAACGAAAATGACCTAAATGTTCGTCCAATGACACAAACACACCTATTCGATGCACAAGATTGATTAAACCCTAATTGGACAAGAATAAACCTAGGGAGAACGAAAATGACCTAAATGTTCGTCCAATGACACAAACACACCTATTCGATGCACAAGATTGATTAAACCCTAATTGGACAAGAATAAACCTAGGGAGAACGAAAATGACCTAAATGTTCGTCCAATGACACAAACACACCTATTCGATGCACAAGATTGATTAAACCCTAATTGGACAAGAATAAACCTAGGGAGAACGAAAATGACCTAAATGTTCGTCCAATGACACAAACACACCTATTCGATGCACAAGATTGATTAAACCCTAATTGGACAAGAATAAACCTAGGGAGAACGAAAATGACCTAAATGTTCGTCCAATGACACAAACACACCTATTCGATGCACAAGATTGATTAAACCCTAATTGGACAAGAATAAACCTAGGGAGAACGAAAATGACCTAAATGTTCATCCAATGTCACAAACACACCTATTGGATACACAAGATTCGTTAAAAACCCTAATTGGACAAGAATAAGTCTAGGGAGGACGAAAATGACCTAAATTTTCATCCTATGATACAAACACAACTATTGGATACACAAGATTGGTTAAAAACCCTAATTGGACAAGAACACGCTTAGGGTGGAAGAAAATGACCTAATTGTTCATCCAATGACACAAACAAACCTATTGGATGCACAAGATTGATAAAAAAAACCCTAATTTGACAAGAATAAGCCTAGGGAGGACAAAAATGACCTAAATGTTCATCCAATAACACAAACTCACATATTGGATACACAAGATTCGTTAAAAACCCTAATTGGACAAGAATAAGCCTTTGGAGGACGAAAATGACCTAAATGTTCATCCAATGACACAAACACACCTATTGGATGCACAAGATTGATTAAAAACCCTAATTGGACAAGAATAAGCCTTTGGAGGACGAAAATGACCTAAATGTTCATCCAATGACACAAACAAACCTATTGGATGCACAAAATTTGTTAAAAACCCTAATTGGACAATAATAAGCCTAGGGAGGACATAATAACCCTAATCGAATGACAGAAACACACCTATTGGATGCACAATATTGGTTAAAAACCCTAATTGGGCAAGAGTAAGCCTAGGGATGATGAAAATGACCTAAATGTTCATCCAATGACACAAACACACCTATTGGATGCACAAGATTGATTAAACCCTAATTGGACAAGAATAAGCCTTCGGAGGACAAAAATGACCCAAATGTTCATCCAATGACACAAACACACCTATTCGATGCACAAGATTTATTAAAAACCCTAATTGGACAAGAATAAAGCTAGGGAGAACGAAAATGACCTAAATGTTCATCCAATGACACAAACACACCTATTGGATGCACAAGATTGATTAAACCCTAATTGGACAAGAATAAGCCTTCGGAGGACAAAAAGGAGGACGAAAATGACCTAAATGTTCATCCAATGACACAAATACACCTATTCGATGCACAAGATTGATTAAAAACCCTAATTGGACAAGAATAAACCTAGGGAGAACGAAAATGACCTAAATGTTCATCCAATGAAACTAACAAACCTATAGGATGCACAATATTGGTTATAAACCTTAATTGGAAAATAATAAGCCTAGGGAGGACGAAAATGACCTAAATGTTCATCCAATGACACAAACAAACCTATTGGATGCACAAGATTATTTAAAAACCCTAATTGGACAAGTAAAAGCCTAAGGAGGACGAAAATGACCTAAATGTTCATCCAACAACACAAACACACCTATTGAATCACAAGATTTATTAAAAACCCTAATTGGATAAGAATAAGCCTTGGGAGGACGAAAATGACCTAAATGTTCATCCAATGACACAAACAAACCTATTGGATGCACAAAATTTGTTAAAAACCCTAATTGGACAAGAATAAGCCTAGGGATGACGAAAATGACCTAAATGTTAATCCGGTGACACAAATCAACTTATTGGATGCACAAGATTGGTTAAAAACCCTAATTGGACAAGAATAAGCCTAGGGAGTACGAAAATGACCTAAATGTTCATCCAATGTCACAAACACACCTCTTGGATCCACAAGATTGTTTAAAAACCCTAATTTGACAAGAATAAGCCTTGGGAGGACGAAAATGACCTAAATTGTCATCCTATGGCACAAACACAATTATTGGATACACAAGAGTCGTTAAAATCCCTAGTTGGAGAAGAATAAGCTTATTGAGGAAGAAAATGACCTAAATGTTCATCCAACGACACAAACACACCTATTGGATGCACAAGATTGATTTAAAACCTTAATTGGACAAGAATAAGCCTTCGGAGGACGAAAATGACCTAAATGTTCATCCAATGACACAAACACACCTATTCGATGCACAAGATTGATTAAAAACGCTAATTGGACAAGAATAAACCTAAGGAGAACGAAAATGACTTAAATGTTCATCCAATGACACCAACAAACCTATTGGATGCACAAAATTGGTTAAAAACCCTAATTGGATAAGAATAAGCCTAAGGAGGACGAAAATGACGTAAATGTTCATCCAATGACACAAACACACCTATTGTATCACAAGATTGATTAAAAACCATAATTGGACAAGAATAAGCCTTGGGAGGAAGAAAATGACCTAAATGTTCATCCAATGACACAAACAAACCTATTGGATGCACAAAATTTCGTTAAAACCCTAATTGGACAAGAATAAACCTAAGGAGAACGAAAATGACTTAAATGTTTATCCAATGACACCAACAAACCTATTGGATGCACAAAATTTCGTTAAAACCCTAATTGGACAAGAATAAACCTAAGGAGAACGAAAATGACTTAAATGTTTATCCAATGACACCAACAAACCTATTGGATGCACAAAATTTCGTTAAAACCCTAATTGGACAAGAATAAACCTATGGAGAACGAAAATGACCTAAATGTTCATCCAATGACACTTACAAACCTATAGGATGCACAATATTGGTTAAAAACCTTAATTGGAAAAGAATAAGCCTAGGGAGGACGAAAATGACCTAAATGTTCATCCAATGACACAAACACACCTATTCGATGCACAAGATTGAGTAAAAACGTTAATTGGACAAGAATAAACTTAGGGAGAACGAAAATGACCTAAATGTTCATCCAATGACACAAACACACCTATTCGATGCACAAGATTGAGTAAAAACGTTAATTGGACAAGAATAAACTTAGGGAGAACGAAAATGACCTAAATGTTCATCCAATGACACAAACACACCTATTCGATGCACAAGATTGAGTAAAAACGTTAATTGGACAAGAATAAACTTAGGGAGAACGAAAATGACCTAAATGTTCATCCAATGACACAAATGAACTTATTGGATGCACAAGATTGTTAAAAACCCTAATTGGACAAGAATAAGATTATGGAGGACGAAAATGACCTAAATGATCTTCCAATGACTCAAACAAACCTATTCGTTGCACAAGATTATTTAAAAACCCTAATTGGACAAGAATAAGCCTAGGGAGGACGAAAATGACCTAAATTGGATAAATAAGATTGGATAAACAAGATTGGTTAAAAACTCTAATTGGACAACAATACGCCTAAGGAGGAAGAAAATGACCTAATTGTTCATCCAATGACACAAACACACCTATTGGATGCACAAGATAGATAAAAAAACCCTAATTGGACAAGAATAAACCTAGGGAGAACGAAAATGACCTAAATGTTCATCCAATGACACTTACAAACCTATAGGATGCACAATATTGGTTAAAAACCTTAATTGGAAAAGAATAAGCCTAGGGAGGACGAAAATGACCTAAATGTTCATCCAATGACACAAACAAACCTATTGGTTGCACAAAATTTGTTAAAAACCCTAATTGGACACGAATAAGCCTAAGGATGACGAAAATGACCTAAATGTTAATCCAATGACACAAATGAACTTATTGGATGCACAAGATTGTTAAAAACCCTAATTGGACAAGAATAAGATTATGGAGGACGAAAATGACCTAAATGATCTTCCAATGACTCAAACAAACCTATTCGTTGCACAAGATTATTTAAAAACCCTAATTGGACAAGAATAAGCCTAGGGAGGACGAAAATGACCTAAATTGGATAAATAAGATTGGATAAACAAGATTGGTTAAAAACTCTAATTGGACAACAATACGCCTAAGGAGGAAGAAAATGACCTAATTGTTCATCCAATGACACAAACACACCTATTGGATGCACAAGATAGATAAAAAAACCCTAATTGGACAAGAATAAACCTAGGGAGTACGAAAATGACCTAAATGTTCATCCAATGTCACAAACACACCTATTGGATGCACAAGATTGAATAAAAACCATAATTGGACAAGAATAAACTTAGGGAGAACGAAAATGACCTAAATGTTCATCCAATGACCCAAACACACCTATTCGATGCACAAGATTGATTAAAAACCCTAATTCGACAACAATAATCCTAGGGAGAACGAAAATGACGTAAATGTTCATCCAATGACACAAACAAACCTATTGGATGCACAAAATTGGCTAAAAACCCTAATTGGACACAAATAAGCCTAGGGATGACGAAAATGACCTAAATGTTAATCCGATGACACAAATGAATTTTTTGGAAGCACAAGATTGGTTAAAAACCCTAATTGGACAATAATAAGCCTAGGGAGGATGAAAATGATCTAAATGTTCATCCAAGGACACAAACACACCAATTGGATGCACAAGATTGATTAAAAACACTAATTGGACCATAAGAAGCCTAGGGAGTACGAAAATGACCTAAATTTTAATCCAATGACACAAATACACCTATTCGATGCACAAGATTGATTAAATACCCTAATTGGACAAGAATAAGCCTTGGGAGTGTTGATTATTATGACCTCGTAATTACAGAATATGACAGTCGTTATCAAATTAAAACAATATAGAAAACAGAATACGTCTAGCATACAATTAAGATCTAACATACAATCATACGATGCAATATTTATTTGGATTCATACACAGCGGAAATATAACAGCATACAAGATAAAAGTAAAAAGATAAGGGATATAATGCACCAAGGTTTATCCTGGTTCAGCTGTCAATATGACAGCCTACATCCAGTCCTGACAATCCAACTGGATTTCAGCTTTTTCTTCAATAGAAAGAAGTGAGACTTGTTTACAGATTGTCCAGTTTCTTCGAAACCTATCTATCTAACTCAATCTCTTTCCTATTGCTTAACCCCTTGATCCTTGCAGTCACTCGTCAGACTCACACAAGATCAAGTCCAGTTCCTTCTTGATGATCTTTACATCAACGAAGATCGCCACCAGTTTTCATACTAGATTTTTCACAGTTGTTCTTTTTACAAAACTTTGTTACAAAAGATATAAAAGAAGTACAGAGATTGTCTTCAATCTTGATCAATGTATCTCAAACAATAATCTGCTTGTTCATTTGAGTGTTTGTGAGATCATTGTCTTTTTCTCTCAAGAATTCCTTTTCAGCTCTCTTATTGATTATGAATAATCTTTTGGTCTTGATCTAAAAAAGCAATATCAGAATGTTATCAAAAAGGTTCTTAAGAGTTCTTCAGTGTTCTGAATTATATTCAAGTGTTATCAAGTATTAATGAGAGAAAGATTGAAAACTGTTTATATAGTTTCTGAAAAACAACTGATAAGTCGATTTACCAATCGATTCATTAAAGTGGTAAAACAGGCCTAATCGATTTGCCAATCGATTATCTCGAGTCTTGTTTTTCTTGAATCTTGAAACTATATAAACTAATCGATTTCCCACTCGATTCTTTCAATATACTTTTCAAAAAATTATGTGCAGACTTATATGAATCGATTGCATAATCGATGTCAGGTGTTTTGTTCCAATAATAAAATCACACCACTCGATTCATTAGTAGATTCACTAAGTCTCATAATCGATTCACAAATACACATAATCGATTTGGCCACAAACTAAGAGTTCCCTGTGATTTCAAATATTTGTTTCAATCGATTTGCCAATTGATTGTGTTTAAAACAGGAACTTAGCTAATTTCATGTTAATCGGACTGCCAATCGATTTGGTAGTATGTTTCTGAAAAGGTCTTACCATTTTGTTTAGCTCAATCGATTACCTAATCGATTGATACCAAACTTAACATGATTGAAATTCTCACAATAGACTGTCCAATCGATTGTGTTTGTCACAGGTCATGTTACTTTTGAAATATTATTTACGTAATCGATTTGTCAATCGATTAGCCTAGTAAATGGATTGTCCCTGTGACTTG
>NW_027339431.1:864200-869179 GCF_000331145.2 Cicer arietinum | reverse complement strand
AAAATTATGTGCAGACTTATATGAATCGATTGCATAATCGATGTCAGGTGTTTTGTTCCAATAATAAAATCACACCACTCGATTCATTAGTAGATTCACTAAGTCTCATAATCGATTCACAAATACACATAATCGATTTGGCCACAAACTAAGAGTTCCCTGTGATTTCAAATATTTGTTTCAATCGATTTGCCAATTGATTGTGTTTAAAACAGGAACTTAGCTAATTTCATGTTAATCGGACTGCCAATCGATTTGGTAGTATGTTTCTGAAAAGGTCTTACCATTTTGTTTAGCTCAATCGATTACCTAATCGATTGATACCAAACTTAACATGATTGAAATTCTCACAATAGACTGTCCAATCGATTGTGTTTGTCACAGGTCATGTTACTTTTGAAATATTATTTACGTAATCGATTTGTCAATCGATTAGCCTAGTAAATGGATTGTCCCTGTGACTTGCCCAATCGATTTCCCAATCGATTTGTTTCAATCAGTTTTGACTTTGTGATTTGCACAGTCGATGTGCCAATCGATTAGCATACATATCAGGTTGCCACTGACTTGCACAAGTTTTATCACTGATTGTGCCAGTCGATTGCCTAATCGATTATCTAACCACAAAACACATGTTTCCTTACATCGCTTTTACGAAATCGATTGCCTAATCAATTTGTTTAGTAGATTTTCAACTTTTGTTGATTTCTTGAGTTCCAAGCAATTGTCTCAAGTATGTAGGGTTGAGTTGTTGTTCCTGAAATCTTGCTCAGTTAAAATGTTAGATTTATCATATGATGTATGAACATTGTATGTTTGATAATTATGTCAAAATTAGGATTAAGAGGACTAAAGTCCAACAATCTCCCCCTTTTTGCATAACTGACAAGCATACAATTTTAACTTGAGTTTGAGCATTTCAAGACATATTAACAACAGATATATTTTCATAGCATCATATGTACCATTATCAGATCATAATATCAGAATATTAGAGCAACATATCAGAGCATAAGTACACATGCTATTTAATAATATCAGAGTCATTTTAATAAGTCATTATTAATAAGTCATTATCAGTCATCAGAGTATCAAAAATATGCAGCAGTATAAGTACAAGTTAATAATTTCTCTCCCCCTTTGTCAGTTAAGGCAAAAAGGCAGAAAAAAATTTCCTCCCCCTATGTTAGTAAACATAAGCATTGTGGGTTGAAAACAGAAAACAGTGTATTAGAGCAACAAATGAGCATATTTAAAGATTATGGCAATTGATTTCAGAGAGTAATGGAATAAACGGTCTAGTGCATTATATATATAAAAGAAAAGAATACAACAAGTCATATTGTAAATCGATTCCCAAATCGATTTCCAGATTTACTCAATCGATGTATTTAAGGTTGAAAGGTGAACTAGTCGATTTCCCAATCGACGCTCGGGCAAGAATTTTTTTTTCCTGAAATCTGAAGTCTGGGGCCAACGCAATCGATTTTGTAAACTATGTACCAAGCTGGTAATCGATTACCCAATCGATTTAACTGGAAAACACTACAAGCACCAGAAGTGTCCTGTGAAAGGGTTCAAAGATCATATCTCACTAGGATCAATGATCCCTAGTTTCATCCTTATATGTAGGAAACTTTCTCTTGGTAAAGCTTTGGTAAATATGTCAGCCAGCTGTTCAGCTGTGTTAACATATTCAACTTAATAATCCTATTTTGAAAGTGATCCCTTATAAAATGATGTCTTACTTCAATGTGCTTGGTCCTGGAGTGCATCACTGGATTCTTAGTAATGCTTATTGCACTTGTGTTATCAAACATAATAGGTATTGTTCCCAAGTCAACACCAAAATCCAATAAGTGTTGCTTCATCCAAAGAATCTGAGCACAGCAACTCCCAGCTGCAATGTATTCAGCTTCAGCAGTTGATAGAGAAATGCTAGTCTATTTCTTGCTAAACCACGACACAAGGGAGTTTCCAAGTAAATGACAAGTTCCAGAAGTGCTTTTCCTGTCTAGTTTGCATCCGGCAAAGTCTGAATCTGAGTAACCAACTAAGGTACAGGTTGATCCCTTAGGATACCACTAGCCTAAACTCTTAGTTTCTACTAGATATCTGAAAATCCTCTTAACTGCACTAAGGTGAGACTCCTTAGGATTTGATTGGTATCTTGCACACATGCAAACACTGAACATGATGTCAGGCCTGCTTGCTGTAAGATAGAGCAATGATCCTATCATACCCCGAAACCTAGTAACATCTACAGGTTTACCTTTCTCATCTCTTTCTAAGTAATTTCCTTGACTCATGGGAGTATCAATGGACTTTAGGTTTTCAAAACTAAATTTCTTTATCAAATCATTATAGTATTTAGTTTGACTAATGAAAATGCCTTGCTTGCTTTGGTTAATTTGAAATCCCAAGAAATAAGATAGTTCACCCATCATTGACATTTCAAATTTACCTTTCATTAAATTTTCAAAATCTTTGCACAACTTATTGTTTGTAGATCCAAATATTATGTCATCAACATATACTTGGACCAGCAAGATATCATTTCTAGTAGTCTTTGTGAAAAGGGTCTTGTCAACATTTTCTCTTAAAAAGTTTTGTTGAATAAGGAAATTGTTGAGCTTCTCATACCAAGCTCTTGGAGCTTGTTTCAACCCATAGAGGGCCTTTGATAGCTTATACACATGATTAGGAAAATCAGGATTTTCAAAACCAGGTGTTTGGCTAACAAAAACATCCTCTTGAAGGTCACCACTGAGAAAGGCGCTTTTCACATCCATTTGATAAAGATTAAAGTCTATTATACAAGCATAAGCAAGAAGGAATCTAATAGCTTCTAACCTAGCTACAGGAGCATAGGTTTCATCAAAATTTATTTCTTCCTCTTGACTATAACCCTTGGCTACTAGCCTAGCTTTGTTTCTGGTTATAACTCCATTTTCATCTAATTTGTTCCTGAACACCCATCTTGTTCCTATGATGTGCTTACCTCCTGGTTTAGGTACTAGACTCCACACCTTGTTTCTCTCAAATTGGTTTAACTCCTCTTGCATAGCAAGTATCCACTAACTATCTAACAGGGCTTCCTTAATGTTCTTTGGTTCAATCTGAGATACAAAGGCTGTAAAGTTACAGAACTGTCTAAGGTTCTTCCTAGTTGCAACACCTTTAGAGATATCCCCTATAATGTTATCTATGGGGTGGTTTCTGTTGAACTTCCATTCCTTAGGTAAATCACCAGTCCTTATAGGTTCTATACAGTCAGTTCTAGTTGGAGGAACAGCTACAGGTTGTTCTAATGGTTCAGACTCTACAACTTCATCCCAAAAGTCATCAACCATAGGAGGAGTTTTGTTCAAGTTTTCTGCAAATAATTCATCAAACTTTACATGAACTGACTCTTCTATGGTCTTTGTTCTTTTGTTGTAGATTCTATAGGCCTTACTGGTTTGAGAGTATCCTAGAAAAATACCTTCATCTGCCTTAGGGTCAAACTTTCCTAGGTGTTCTTTGCCATTGTTCAACACAAAGCACTTACAACCAAAGATTCTAAAATAGGAAATGTTTGGTTTTCTACCCTTGTACAGCTCATAGGGGGTTTTTCTAAGCAGGGGCCTAATGAGAACTCTACTGACAACATGAGTGGTTGTACTAATTGCATCTGCCCAAAAGTACTTAGGTAGGTTAGAGTCCTTAAGCATAGTCCTAGCTAACTCCTCTAAGGATCTATTTTTCCTCTCCACTACCCCATTCTGCTGTGGTGTCCTAGGGGCTGAATACATGTGGTTGATTCCATTTGATTCACAATAATTTTGAAAAAGATCATTTTGGAATTCACCTCCATGATCACTTTTTATTGAAACAATTTTCAAATCATTCTCATTTTGTACTAAAGCAGCAAACTTTTTGAAAACAGAAAATGTATCACTTTTATGAGCTAAAAAGTAAGTCCATGTGAATCTAGAATAATCATCAACCAGCACATATCCATACAGGTTTCCACCTAAACTCTTAACTTGGGCAGGTCCAAAAAGGTCCATGTGAACTAGTTGTAAAACTCTATTTGTTCTAACCAAATCTATAGAGGGAAACGGAGTCTTAACCAGTTTACTCTTCTCACATGAATCACACAACCTATCCTTAGAAAACTTCCTATTGGGGAGTCCTATTACTAGCTGTTTGCTAACAAGCTTATTCAAGTGATTAATATGAATATGAGCAATGCGTTTATGCCACAACCATACTAACTGCAAAACCCTATTGGTTTTGACCATATCTATAGAGGGAAAAGAAGTCTTAACTAGTTTGCTTCTCTCACAGGAGTCACAAAGTCTATCCTTAGTAAACTTCTTGTTAGGGAGACCTATAACTAGCTGTTTGCTAACCAGTCTATTCAAATGATCTATATGAATATGCGCTATACGTTTATGCCATAACCAAGTCTCATCTGAATTAGATAACAAACAACATATAGTACTTGGCAAAGAATTAAAATCTAACATATAAATGTTATTAATTCTATCACCAACTAACTTTATGTGTTTGTCATCTTTATGCTCAATAATACAAGATTGTGATGAAAAAATTACCTGGAAGCCTTTATCACATAGCTGGCTTATGCTCAGCAGATTGTGTTTTAGCCCTTCTACATACAAGACATTTTTTATTACTGCAGTTGACTCATTGCCTATGTCACCAAT
Source organism: Cicer arietinum (assembly GCF_000331145.2). Lineage (NCBI taxonomy): Eukaryota > Viridiplantae > Streptophyta > Magnoliopsida > Fabales > Fabaceae > Cicer > Cicer arietinum. Next base: position 864,467 of record NW_027339431.1, on the reverse strand, counting down.
TCCAATAATCTTTCCTCTATTGTTGTCACCATATTTGACAAAACCTCCTTCCTTTAATGTCAAGGACAGGAATTTGGATTTGTCTCCTGTCATGTGCTTTGAGCATCCGCTATCTAAATACCAAGAATGCTTAGTGGATGTCAAGCACACCTGCAACACACAATCAGAATTTTATTTTAGGTCCCCAATTTAAATTGGGTCCTTGAAGGTTAGTGTCAAAAATTGGTTTCTTTGCTATCCAAACTTGCTTCCATCCTCTATTGGCTA
>NW_027339431.1:863456-864080 GCF_000331145.2 Cicer arietinum | reverse complement strand
ATTTTTGACCATGTTTGACATTTCTGGTTTGCATATAACCAATACCATATCTAGTGTTATTCCTTTTAACATGCATATTGTGTTTATATCCTAAACCAGATTTTTCATTAACATGTCTTTGATTGCTAAGTATGACATTCAGTTTATCTTCACTACTAGCAAACTTCAATAAATCAGATTTTAATGATGCAACATTTTTTCAAGTTCAATGCATCTTGCAGATTTGTCATTTGAATCCTTTTTCAGTTGTTCATACAAATTTTCAATTTCTTTATGATCATTTTTCATTTGCTCAAGCATTTTCTTTGTACTTATCAATTGTTTAATAGAATTCACATACTCATCATGCAGTTCATTGAAAGCTTCTTGCAGTTCATCGTAAGTTGGATTAGATTGTGAACTAACCTCATTTTCTGATTTTGAGTCGGTATTTGCCATGAGACATAGATTTGCTTCTTCTTCATCTGAAGAGGCAGAGGATTCTTCGTTGCCATTCCATGCAACATATGCTTTTCTGGTTTTGGTGACTGGTTCCTTGCCTTTAGTTTTTGTAGCTCTATTTTTGTTCTGCAACTTGTAACACTCAGATTTTATGTGACCTGTTTTACCGCACTCATAACAGGT
>NW_027339431.1:858669-863312 GCF_000331145.2 Cicer arietinum | reverse complement strand
GTTAAACACCTCATGATCTTTCCAATTTGCTGTTCATTTTCCACCTGTTTTCCCAGGGCATGAAGGTTGTTTATAATATGTGTAAACCTAGTCTGTAGATCACTTATTGATTCATCTTTCTTCATGCTAAACAATTCGTATTCATGCATGAGTGTATTTACACGAGCTCTTTTCACGTCTGTAGTGCCTTCATGTGTTTCCTGAAGAATGTCCCAAATTTCCTTTGCTGATTTACAGTTTGATACCCTGAAGAATTCTTCTGCACATAAAGCAGATGTGATAATATTCTTTGCTTTAGCATTATATCCTACCTTCTTCTTATCATCCTCAGACCATTTGGATATGGGTTTGGGGATCCGCAAATCATTAGTTCCAACAATTTTAGGTATGTAGGGTCCATTTTCAACAGCATCTAGAATATCAATACCACTAGCTTCCAGAAATATCAGCATCCTATGTTTCCAATACATGTATGCGGTTCCATTGAAGGCTGGGGGCCTTGCAAGTGAAGCACCTTCTTCTAGAAAATCAACTGAGGCAATGTTCCTTTTATGAGTATTACCTCTAAAAAAGTCGGGCTCTGATACCAATTGTTGATTATTATGAACTCCTAATTACAGAATATGACAGTCGTTATCAAATTAAAACAATATAGAAAACAGAATACGTCTAGCATACAATTAAGATCGAACATACAATCATACGATGCAAGATTTATTTGGATTCATACACAGCGGAAATATAACAGCATACAAGATAAAAGTAAAAAGATAAGGGATAGAATGCACCAAGGTTTATCCTGGTTCAGCTGTCAATATGACAACCTACATCCAGTCCTGACAATCCAACTGGATTTCAGCTTTTTCTCCAATAGAAAGAATTGAGGCTTGTTTACAGATTTTCCAGTTTCCTCGAAACCTATCTATCTAACTCAATCTCTTTCCTATTGCTTAACCCCTTGATCCTTGCAGTCACTCGTCAGACTCACACAAGATCAAGTCCAGCACCTTCTTGATGATCTTTACATCAACGACGATCGCCACCAGTTTTCATACTGGATTTTTTACAGTTGTTTCTTTTTACAAAACTTTGTTACAAAAAGATATAAAAGAAGTATAGAGTTTGTCTTCAATCTTGATCAATGCATCTCACACAATAATCTGGTTGTTCATTTGAGTGTTTGTGAGATCATTGTCTTTTTCTCTCAAGAATTCTTTTTCAGCTCTCTTATTGATTATGAATAATCTTTTGGTTTTGATCTGAAAAAGCAATATCAGAATGTTATCAAAAAGGTTCTTAAGAGTTCTTCAGTGTTCTGAAGTATATTCAAGTGTTATCAAGTATTAATGAGAGAAAGATTGAAAACTTTTTATATAGTTTCTGAAAAACAACTGATAAATCGATTTACCAATCGATTCATTAAAGTGATAAAACAGGCCTAATCGATTTGCCAATCGATTATCGCGAGTCTTGTTTTTCTTGAATCTTGAAACTATATAAACTAATCGATTTCCCACTCGATTCTTTCAATATACTTTTCAGAAAATTATGTGCAGACTTATATGAATCGATTGCATAATCGATGTCAGGTGTTTTGTTCCAATAATAAAGTCACACCACTCGATTCATTAGTCGATTCACTAAGTCTCATAATCGATTCACAAATACACATAATCGATTTGGCCACAAACTAAGAGTTCCCTGTGATTTCAAATATTTGTTTCAATCGATTTGCCAATCGATTGTGTTTAAAACAGGAACTTAGCTAATATCATGTTAATCGGACTGCCAATCGATTTGGTAGTATGTTTCTGAAAAGGTCTTACCATTTTGTTTAGCTCAATTTTGCCAATCAATTGTGTTTAAAACAGGAACTTAGCTAATTTCATGTTAATCGGAGTGCCAATCGATTTGGTAGTATTTTTCTGAAAAGTTCTTACCAGTTGTTTAGTTCAATCGATTTCCCAATCGATTGATACCAAACTTAACATGATTGAAATTCTCACAATAGATTGTCCAATCGATTGTGTTTGTCATAGGTCATGTTACTTTTGAAATATTATTTACGTAATCGATTTGTCAATCGATTAGCCTAGTAAATGGATTGTCCCTGTGACTTGCCCAATCGATTTCCCAATCGATTTGTTTCAATCAGTTTTGACTTTGTGATTTGCAGAGTCGATGTGCCAATCGATTAGCATACAAATCAGGTTGCCACTGACTTGCACAATTTTTATCACTGATTGTGCCAGTCCATTGCCTAATCGATTGTGTAACCACAAAACACATGTTTCCTTACAACCCTTTTACGAAATCGAATGCCTACTCGATTTGTTCAGTAGATTTTTCAACTTTTGTTGGATTTCTTGAGTTCCAAGCAATTGTCTCAAGTATGTAGGGTTGAGTTGTTGTTCCTGAAATCTTGCTCAGTTAAAAGGTTAGATTTATCATATGATGTATGAACATTGTATGTTTGTTAATTATGTCAAAATTAGGATTAAGAGGACTAAAGTCAAACAGGGAGGACGAAAATGACCTAAATGTTCATCCAATGACACAAACAAACCTATTAGATGCCCAAAATTTAATAAAAACCCTAATTGGACAAGAATAAGCCTAGGGATGACGAAAATGACCTAAATGTTAATCCAATGACACAAATGAACTTATTGGATGCACTAGATTGGTTAAAAAACCCTAATCGGACAAGAATAAGCTTATGGAGGACGAAAATGACCTAAATGATCATCCAATGACACAAACACACCTATTCGTTGCACAAGATTGTTTAAAAACCCTAATTGGACAAGAATAAGCCTAAGGAGGACGAAAATGACATAATTGTCATCCTATGACACATACACAACTATTGGATACACAAGATTGGTTAAAAACCCTAATTGGACAAGAATAAGCCTAGGGATGACGAAAATGACCTAATTGTTCATCCAATGACACAAATGAACTTATTGGATGCACAAGATTGATAAAAAAGAACCCTAATTGGACAAGAATAAGCCTTGGGACGACGAAAATGACCTAAATGTTCATCGAATGACACAATCACACCTATTTGATGCACAAGATTGATTAAAAACCGTAATTGGACAAGAATAAGCCTAGGGAGGACAAAAATGACCTAAATGTTCATCCAATGACACAAACACACCTATTGGATGCACAAGATTAATTAAAAACCCTAATTGGACAAGAATAAGCCTAGGGAGGACGAAAATGACCTAAATTGTCGTCCTATGATACAAACACAACTATTGGATACACAAGATTTGTTAAAAACCCTAATTGTACCAGAATAAGCCTATGGAGGAAGAAAATGACCTCAATGTTCATCCAATGACACAAACACACCTATTAGATGCACAAGATTGATTAAAAATCCTAATTGGACAAGAATAAGCCTTGGGAGGACGAAAATGACCTAAATGTTCATCCAATGACACAAATACACCTATTCGATGCACAAGATTGATTAAACACCCTAATTGGACAAGAATAAACCTAGGGTGGACAAAAATGACCTAAATGTTCATCCAATGACACTAACAAACCTATAGGATGCAAAATATTGGTTAAAAACCTTAATTGGAAAAGAATAAGCCTAGGGAGGACGAAAATAACCTAAATGTTCATCCAATGACACAAGCAAACCTATTGGATGCACAAAATTGGTTAAAAACCCTAATTGGAGAAGAATAAGCCTAGGGATGACGAAAATGACCTAAATATTCATCCAATGACACAAACCCACCTATGGGATGCACAAGATTGATTAAAAACCCTAATTGGACAAGTATCTGCCTAAGGAGGACGAAAATGACCTAAATGTTCATCCAACGACACAAACACACCTATTGAATCACAAGATTGATTAAAAACCCTAATTGGACAAGAATAAGCCTTGGGAGGACGAAAATGACCTAAATGTTCATCCAACGACACAAACACACCTATTGGATGCACAAGATTGATTAAAACCCCTAATTGGACAAGTATCTGCCTAAGGAGGACGAAAATGTCCTAAATGTTCATCCAACGACACAAACACACCTATTGGATGCACAAGATTGATTAAAACCCCTAATTGGACAAGTATCTGCCTAAGGAGGACGAAAATGTCCTAAATGTTCATCCAACGACACAAACACACCTATTGGATGCACAAGATTGATTAAAACCCCTAATTGGACAAGTATCTGCCTAAGGAGGACGAAAATGTCCTAAATGTTCATCCAACGACACAAACACACCTATTGGATGCACAAGATTGATTAAAAACCCTAATTGGAGAAGAATAAGCCTAGGGATGACGAAAATGACCTAAATGTTCATCCAATGACACAAACACACCTATTGGATGCACAAGATTGATTAAAACCCCTAATTGGACAAGTATATGCCTAAGGAGGACGAAAATGACCTAAATGTTCATCCAACGACACAAACACACCTATTGAATCACAAGATTGATTAAAAACCCTAATTGGACAAGAATAAGCATTGGGAGGACGAAAATGACCTAAATGTTCATCCAATGACACAAATAAACCTTTTGGATGCACAAAATTTGTTAAAAACCCTAATTGGACAAGAATAAGCCTAGGGATGACGAAAATGACCTAAAT
>NW_027339431.1:854546-857841 GCF_000331145.2 Cicer arietinum | reverse complement strand
TTTTGGTCTTGATCTGAAAAAGCAATATCAGAATGTTAACAACATTGTTCTTAAGAGTTCTTCAGTGTTCTGAAGCATATTCAAGTGTTATGATCAGTTATTGAGAGAATGATTGAAAACTGTTTATATAGTTTCTGAAAAACAACTAATAAATCGATTTACCAATCGATTCATTAAAGTGATAAAACAGGCCTAATCGATTTGCCAATCGATTATCGCGAGTCTTGTTTTTCTTGAATCTTGAAACTATACAAACCAATCGATTTGCCAATCGATTCTTTTAAAAACACTTTTAAGTAAATTATGTGCAGACTTATATGAATTGATTGCATAATCGATGTCAGGTGTTTTGTTTCAATAATAAAGTCACACCAATCGATTACTTAATCGATTTACTAAGTCACATAATCGATTTACAAATACACATAATCGATTTGGCCACAAACTGAGAGTTTCCTGTGATTTCAAATATTTGTGTCAATGGATTTGCCAATCGATTGTGTTTAAAACAGGAACTTAGCTAATTTCATGTTAATGGAGTGCCAATCGATTTGGTAGTATTTTCCTGAAAAGTTCTTACCAGTTGTTTAGTTCAATCGATTTCCCAATCGATTGATACCAAACTTAACATAATTGAAATTCTCACAATAGATTGTCCAATCGATTGTGTTTGTCACAGGTCATGTTACTTTTCAAATATTATCTAAGCAATCGATTTGCCAATCGATTAGCCTAGAAAATGGATTGTCCCTGTGACTTTCCCAATCGATTTCCCAATCGATTTCCCAATCGATTTGTTTCAATCAGTTTTTACTTTGTGATGTGCACAATCGATTTGCTAGTCGATTAGCTTGTAAATTAGGTTGCCACTGACTTGCACAATTTTTATTTCTGATTGTGCCAGTCGATTGCCTAGTCGATTGTGTAACCACAAACAGTATGTATCCTTACAACCCTTTTTATGAAATCGATTTCCCAATCGATTTACCCCGTGAATATTCAACTTTTGTTGATTTCTTGAGTTCCAAGCAATTTGTCTCAAGTGTGTAGAGTTGAGTTGTTGTTCCTGAAATTTTGCTCAATTAAAATGTTAGATTTATCATATGATGGATGAACATTGTATGTTTGTTAATTATGTCAAAATTAGGATTAAGAGGACTAAAGTCCAACAATCTCCCGCTTTCTGCATAAGTGACAAGCATACAATTTTAACTTGAGTTGAGCATTTCAAGACATAATATTAACAACATATATATTTTCATAGCATCATATGTACCATTGTCAGATCATAAAATCAGAGCATCAAATCAGAGCATAACAGTACACATGCTATTTAACAATATCAAAGCATCTTAATAATTCATTATCAGTCATTCATCAGGGTTATCTTGCAGCAGTCATTAGCAAGTTAATAATTTTTCTCCCCCTTTGTCAGTTAAGGCAAAAAGGCAGAAAAAAAAATTTCCTCCCCTATGTTAATAAACATAAGCACTGGGGGTTGAAATTAGAAAACAGTGTATCAGAGCAACAAATGAGCATATTAAAGATATTACGGCAAATGATTTCAGAGAGTAATGGAATAAACGTTCTAGTGCATTATATATATAGAAGAAATGAATACACCAAGTCATTACAAGACAACACAGATCCTAAACTCCTAATCTCCTAAACTGGGCTGCCCCTCACTATTATCTAAGGGAGAGGCAGAGACTGCTGTATTACCCTCAGCAGGTGTCTCCTCAACGTGAGTTGCAGGATGATCTAGGGGAGTTGGGTTAGGTTCCTCTGTTGCTTGACGATCGATGTCTGCTATATCTTCAAATGACAACTTTATGCCCAAATGCGCTTGAATAGCATCAACATCCCGAACAACTGAGTTCAGCGATGTCTGAAGAATGGTCAAGGCAGCTTCCATTCTAGCCTGTGACTCTAGCATCTTGGCATTGTGAGCCATCTGAACTTCTATAAATTCCATTAGCTTGGCGACAAACTCAGGAGGGGTTGTTTCAGTAGCTGGTTGAGGAGGAGGTTGAGTTGGTTCAATAGTCGGCTGAGGTCTTATCCAAATACCATGTAACCTTTTCAATTGCATCTGGTTTACAATTGATTCTCCAAAAATTAGAGTGGTCTTTGCAGATTCTTCATTAACAAACGATACCTTGAAGTGTTTCAGAATCTTGGTAATCAGGTTGGATAAGGCAGCACAAGCTTACTCTGTGAAGCCTCCAGCATGTGCCTTAGCATAATCCATGCCCAGCTCATCCTGAGCTCCTTGGATAATCCCCATAGCAATAGTATATCCAACTTCTGGACTACTGCATGGTTACCGGATCGTGGTACAAGCATTCGGGTCAGTGTATACATCAGCATTCGATGTTGGACCTTCATTTGACCGATAGGCAATGAAATGGTTTCAACAAAACCATCAATCATCAGGTCCTTAACAGCAGTATGCCTGTCAAACGACTCTTCCCATCCTTGGTCAGCCGTGTCAGCCTCAGAACTGCCATCTATAGAATTTCCATGAAATGGCAATCTTGTCAAAACAGAAAAATCTTCAAAGGACATAGAAATGCTTTTCCCTTTAACCTAAGCCTTGAAACCTTCTTCAGTCAGCTTGAAATATGAGTAGAATTCCCTTATTAATCTTGGATAACTATCAAGAGTTGAGGAGAGAAAGCTCTCAAGACCGTGAAATCTCAGATGGTTTTGGAAAGTAAAACCGTCTGCATCAAAATAGGCAAAATCTAGAGTCCGACCCTCATGGATTTTCCTTTTAAGAAAGTCTGATGGTATAGAAGGTTCTACATCTTTTTCCTTGGATGCAGGAGCTTTCTTAGGAGGGGGTGAAGAAACTGGTTTCTTCTTCTTTTTCTAAGATATTTCCTTCATGGCGTCAGCCATAAGCTTCTCAGTTGGTGGTTCCTTTCTCTTTTTGGGTTTCTCTTGAATAACATCAGGTGCCTTGCCTTTGTCCTTGGCAAGAATTTTATGTGTAGGAACGGGTACTCTTTTGGTTAAAGTAGGTGGTGGTGAAGGGGTTCCACTGGATGAAGATGATGGTGAGGGGGTACGTGTTTGGGTTTGTTTAACTCGTGCCATAATTGTAAGATGAAGTAGTTTGAATGCAGATAGTAACAGAGAGCGATTGCAGAAACATAACAAAGAGATGAAGCAGAGAAAATTGTGAAATCTGGAGAAATGCAGTGAAGATTGATAACTGTAACTGTTCCTATTTAAACCCTTAAATGTGTAAATCGATTCCCAAGTCGATTTCCAGATTTACTTAATCGAT
>NW_027339431.1:849817-854516 GCF_000331145.2 Cicer arietinum | reverse complement strand
CATATTTCAAATCGATGTTCAAATCGAGTTCCAGTTTTACTTAATCGATGTCCAAATCGATTGTCTTAATGTTGAATACTGAACTAGTCGATTTCCAAATCGACGCTCGGGAAAGTTTAAAAAAAATTTCTGAACTTTGAAGTTTGAGGCCAAAGCAATCGATTCCCAAATCGATTTTGTAAACAATAAACCATGCTGGTAATCGATTACCCAATCGATTTAACTGGAAAACAAGCTTTTGTGAAGATGTCAGCTAGCTGTTCGGCAGTGTTAACATACTCAAGCTTAATGATTCCATTTTGAAAGTGATCTCTTATAAAATGATGTCTTACTTCAATGTGTTTGGTCCTGGAGTGCATTACTGGATTCTTGGTTATACTTATTGCACTTGTGTTATCCCACATGATAGGTACTGTTCCCAAATCAACACCAAAGTCCAATAAATGTTGTTTCATCCACAGAATCTGAGCACAACAGCTCCTAGCTGCAATATATTCAGCTTCAGCAGTAGATAACGCAATGCTTGTTTGCTTCTTACTGAACCAAGACACTAGAGAATTTCCAAGCAGATGACAAGTTCCTGAGGTACTTTTCCTGTCGAGTTTACAACCGGCAAAGTCTGAATCTGAGTAACCAATCAATGTACATGTTGATCCTTTTGGATACCACAATCCAAGACTTTTAGTTCCTACCAAGTATCTGAAAATTCTCTTAACTGCACTGAAGTGAGATTCCTTTGGATTTGATTGATACCTTGCACACATACAAACACTGAACATGATGTCTGGTCGGCTTGCTGTAAGGTAGAGCAGAGATCCTATCATACCACGAAATCTAGTAACATCTACAGGTTTATCTTTCTCATCTCGGTCTAAGTAATTTCCTTGACTCATGGGTGTATCAATGGATTTAAGATTTTCAAAGTTAAATTTCTTTATCAAATCAGAACAGTATTTAGATTGACTAATGAAAATGCCTTGCTTGCTTTGGTTAATTTGAAATCCCAAGAAATATGACAGTTCACCCATCATTGACATTTCAAATTTACCTTTCATCAAATTTTCAAATTCTTTGCACAGTTTATTATTTGTAGATCCAAATATTATGTCATCAACATATACTTGGACAAGCAAGATATCATTTCCAGTAGTTTTTGTGAAAAGGGTCTTGTCAACATTTCCTCTTAAAAAGTTTTGTTGAATAAGGAAATTGCTGAGCTTCTCATACCAAGCTCTTGGAGCTTGTTTCAACCCATAGAGGGCCTTTGATAGCTTATACATATGATTAGGAAAATCAGGATTTTCAAAACCAGGTGTTTGGCTAACAAAAACTTCCTCTTGAAGGTCACCATTGAGAAAGGCACTTTTCACATCCATTTGATAAAGATTAAAGTCCATTATACAAGCATAAGCCAATAAAATTCTTATGGCTTCTAGTCTAGCTACTGGGGCATAGGTTTCATCAAAATCTATTCCCTCCTCTTGACTATAACCCTTGGCTACTAGTCTAGCTTTGTTCCTTGTTATCACACCATTCTCAGTTCCTATGATGTGCTTACCCTCTGGTTTAGGTACTAAACTCCACACCTTGTTTCTCTCAAACTGGTTTAACTCCTCTTGCATAGCAAGTATCCACTCACTATCTAACAGGGCTTCCTTATTGTTCTTAGGTTCAATCTGAGACACAAAGGCTGTATAGTTACAAAACTGTCTAAGGTTCTTCCTAGTTGCAACACCTTTAGAGATATCCCCTATAATGTTATCTATGGGGTGTTTTTTGTTGAACTTCCATTTCTTAGGTAAATCACCGGTTCTTATAGGTTCTACACAGTCAGATCTAGTTGGGGGGACAGTTACAGGTTGTTCTAATGGTTCAGACTCTACAACTTCATCCAAAAAGTCATCAACCATAGGAGGAGTTTTGTTCAAGTTTTCTGCAAATAATTCATCAAACTTTACATGAACTGACTCTTCTATGGTCTTTGTTCTTTTGTTGTAGATTCTATAGGCCTTACTAGTTTGGGAATATCCTAAAAAGATACCTTCATCTGCCTTAGGGTCAAACTTTCCTAGGTGTTCTTTGCCATTGTTCAACACAAAGCACTTACAACCAAAGATTCTAAAGTAGGAAAGGTTTGGTTTTCTACCCTTGTAAAGCTCATAGGGTGTTTTCCTAAGCAGGGGCCTAATGAGAACTCTATTTACAACATGAGTGGCTGTACTAATTGCATCTGCCCAAAAGTACTTAGGTAGGTTGGAGTCCTTAAGCATGGTCCTAGCTAACTCTTCTAGGGATCTATTTTTCCTCTCCACTACCCCATTCTGCTGTGGTGTCCTAGGGGCAGAATATATGTGGTTGATTCCATGTAGTTCACAATAATTTTGAAAAGCATCATTTTGGAATTCACCTCCATGATCACTTTTTATTGAAACAATTTTCAGATCATTCTCATTTTGTACTAAAGCAGCAAACTTTTTGAAAACAGAGAATGTATCACTTTTATGAGCTAAAAAGTAAGTCCATGTGAATCTAGAATAATCATCAACCAGCACATATCCATACAGGTTTCCACCTAAACTCTTAACTTGGGCAGGTCCAAAAAGGTCCAGAATAGTCATCAACCAACACATATCCATAAAGGTTACCTCCAAAGCTCTTAACTTGAGCAGGTCCAAAAAGGTCCATGTGTACTAACTGCAAAATCCTATTGGTTTTGACCATATCTATAGAGGGAAAGGAAGTCTTAACTAGTTTGCTTCTCTCACAGGAGTCACAAAGTCTATCCTTAGTAAACTTCTTGTTAGGGAGACCTATAACTAGCTGTTTGCTAACAAGTCTATTCAAATGATCTATATGAATATGCGCTATACGTTTATGCCATAACCAAGTCTCATCAGAATTAGATAGCAAGCAGCATATAGTACTTGGCAAAGAATTAAAGTCTAACATATAAATGTTATTAATTCTATCACCAACTAGCTTTATGTGTTTGTCATCTTTATGCTCAATAATACAAGATTGTGATGAAAAATTTACCTGGAAGCCTTTATCACATAGCTGGCTTATACTCAGCAGATTGTGTTTTAGCCCTTCTACATACAAGACATTTTTGATTGCTGCAGTTGACTCATTTCCTATGTCACCAATTCCAATAATCTTTCCTCTATTGTTGTCACCATATTTGACAAAACCTCCTTCCTTTAATGTCAAGGACAGGAATTTGGAATTGTCTCCTGTCATGTGTTTTGAGCATCCGCTATCTAAATACCAAAATGCTTAGTGGATGTCCAGTACACCTGCAACACACAATCATAATTTTATTTTAGGTCCCCAATTCAAATTGGGTCCTGGAAGGTTAGTGTCAAAAGTTGGTTTCTTTGCTATCCAAACTTGCTTCCATCCTCTATTGGCTAATTTTTTAAATTTGCAATTTGAAACAAAATGTCCCTTTCTGCAACAGAAATGACATTTGCCATCAAAGGATGAATGTTTGTTTGGTTTAGTAAAGATGTCATACATACTCTTTGAAATAGAAGATTTTTGACCATGTTTGACATTTCTTGTTTGCATATAACCAATACCATATCTATTGTTATTTCTTTTAACATGCATATTGGGTTTATATCCTAAACCAGATTTTTCATTAACATGTCTTTGATTGCTAAGTATGACATTCAGTTTATCTTTACTATTAGCGAACTTCAATAAATCATATTTTAATGATGCAACATTTTTTTCAAGTTCAATGCATCTTGCAGATTTGTCATGTGAATCCTTTTTCAGTTGTTCATACAAATTTTCCATTTCTTTATGATCATTTTTCATTTGCTCAAACATTTTCTTTGTACTTATCAACTGTTTAATAGAATTCACATACTCATCATGCAGTTCATTGAAAGCTTCTTGCAGTTCATCATAAGTTGGATTAGATTGTGAACTAACCTCATTTTCTGATTCTGAGTCGGTATTTGCCATGAGACACAAATTCGCTTCTTCTTCATCCGAAGAGGCAGAGGATTCTTCGTTGTCATTCCATGCAACGTAAGCTTTTCTGGTTTTTGTGACTGGTTCCTTGCCTTTTGTTTTTGTAGTTCTATTTTTGTTCTGCAACTTGTAACACTCCGACTTTATGTGACCTATTTTACCACACTCATAACAGGTAATTGTCTTGTTGTCACTAGTCTTAGAACTGGATGGCTTTCAGAAATTTCTTAAACTTCTTGACAAGTAAACCAATCTCAGGCTCTTCATCAGTTTCACTGCTTGATTCATCTGAGCAACTTTCTTGTTCAGTTTTTGATTGATGCGTTTGGGCTTCCAAAGATAGTCCTTTCTTTTTCCTGCTATCCTGCTCTGACTCATCTAGTCTATGCAACTCCATTTCGTGCTCCCTGAGCTTTCCAAATAGTGTTGCAGTGGTCATTTTTGCCAAATCTTTCGATTCAGCAATAGCAGTTATTTTGGGCTGCCATTCTCTTCTGAAACACCTCATGATCTTTCCTATTTGTTGTTCATTTTCCACCTGTTTTCCCAGGGCATGAAGGTTGTTTATAACGTGTGTAAACCTAGTCTGTAGATCACTTATTGATTCATCTTTCTTCATGCTAAACAATTCGTATTCATGCATAAGTGTATTTACACGAGCTCTTTTCACGTCTGTGGTGCCTTCATGTGTTTCTTGAAGAATGTCCCACATTTC
>NW_027339431.1:843428-849175 GCF_000331145.2 Cicer arietinum | reverse complement strand
ACCCCTTGATCCTTGAAGTCACTCGGCAGACTCACACAAGATCAAGTTCAGCTCCTTCTTGATGAGGCCTCTCACCCAAGAAGATCGCCACCAGTTTCTAGCTGGATTTTTCACAGTCGTTTCTTTACAGAGTATTTGTTACAAACAAAATAAAAGAAGTACAAAAAGTGTCTTCAATCTTGATCAATGTATCTCACACGAATCTGGTTGTTCAATGAGTGTTTTATGAGAACATTGTCTTTTCTCTCAAGAATCCTTTTTCAGCTCTCTCAATGATTATGGATAATCTTTTGGTTTTGATCTGAAAAAGGCAATATCGGAATATTAACAATATGTTCTTAAGAGTTCTTCAGTGTTCTGAAGTATATTCAAGTATTATGATGTGTTATAATGTGTTATTGAGAGAATGATTGAAAACTGTTTATATAGTTTCTGAAAAACAACTAATAAATCGATTTACCAATCGATTCATTAAAGTGATAAAACAGGCCTAATCGATTTGCCAATCGATTATCGCGAGTCTTGTTTTTCTTGAATCTTGAAACTATACAAACCAACTGATTTGCCAATCGATTCTTTTAAAAACACTTTTCAGTAAATTATGTGCATACTTATATGAATCGATTGCATAATCGATGTCAGGTGTTTTGTTTCAATAATAAAGTCACACCAATCGATTACTTAATCGATTTACTAAGTCACATAATCGATTTACAAATACACAAAATCGTTTTGGCCACAAACTGAGAGTTTCCTGTGATTTCAAATATTTGTGTCAATCGATTTGCCGATCGATTGTGTTTAAAATAGGAACTTAGCTAATTTCATGTTAATCGGAGTGCCAATCGATTTGGTAGTATTTTCCTGAAATGTTCTTACCAGTTGTTTAGTTCAACCGATTTCCCAATCGATTGATACCAAACTTAACATAATTGAAATTCTCACAATAGATTGTCCAATCGATTGTGTTTGTCACAGGTCATGTTACTTTTCAAATATTATTTAAGCAATCGATTTGCCAATCGATTAGCCTAGAAAATGGATTGTCCCTGTGACTTTCCCAATCGATTTCCCAATCGATTTGTTTCAATCAGTTTTTACTTTGTGATGTGCACAATCGATTTGCCAATCGATTAGCCTGTAAATCAGGTTGCCACTGACTTGCACAATTTTTATTTCTGATTGTGCCGGTCGATTGCCTAATCGATTGTGTAACCACAAACAGTATGTATCCTTACAACCCTTTTTATGAAATCGATTTCCCAATCGATTTACTCCGTGAATATTCAACTTTTGTTGATTTCTTGAGTTCCAAGCAATTTGTCTCAAGTGTGTAGGGTTGAGTTGTTGTTCCTGAAATGTTGCTCAGTAAAAATGTTAGATTTATCATATGATGTATGAACATTGTATGTTTATTAATTATGTCAAAATTAGGATTAAGAGGACTAAAGTCCAACACAAGATTGGTTAAAAACCCTAATTGGACAAGAATAAGCCTAGGGAGGACGAAAATGATCTAAATGTTCATCCAATGACACAAACAAACCTATTGGATGCACAAAATTTGTTAAAAACCCTAATTGGACAAGAATAAGCCTAGGGATGACGAAAATGACCTAAATGTTAATCCAATGTCACAAATGAACTGATTGGAAGCACAAGATTGGTTAAAAACCCTAATTGGACAAGAATAAGCCAAGGGAGGACGAAAATGACCTAAATGTTCATCCAATGACACAAATACACCTATTTGATGCACAAGATTGATTAAAACCCCTAATTGGACAAGAATAAACCTAGGGAGAACGAAAATGACCTAAATGTTCATCCAATGACACAAACAAATCTATGGGATGCACAAAATTGGTTAAAAGCCCTAATTGAACACGAAAAAGCCTAGGGATGACGAAAATGACCTAAATGTTAATACGATGACACAAATGAACTTATTGGAAGCACGAGATTGGTTAAAAACCCTAATTGGACAAGAATAAGCCTAGGGGGGATGAAAATGATCTAAATGTTCATCCAATGACACAAACACACCAAATGGATGCACAAGATTGATTAAAAACCCTAATTGGACAATAAGAAACCTAGGGAGGACGACAATGACCTAAATTTTAATCCAATGACACAAACACACCTATTCGACGCACAAGATTGATTAAAAATCCTAATTGGACAAGAATAAGCCTAGGGAGGACGAAAATGATCTAAATGTTCATCCAATGACACAAACACACCTATTCGACGCACAAGATTGATTAAAAATCCTAATTGGACAAGAATAAGCCTAGGGAGGACGAAAATGATCTAAATGTTCATCCAATGACACAAACACACCTATTCGACGCACAAGATTGATTAAAAATCCTAATTGGACAAGAATAAGCCTTGGGAGGACGAAAATGACCTAAAGGTTCATCCAATGACACAAACAAACCTATTGGATGCACAAAAGTTGTTAAAAACCCTAATTGCACAAGAACACGCCTAGGGTGGAAGAAAATGACCTAAATGTTCTTCCAATGACACAAACACACCTATTGGATGCACAAGTTTGATTAAAATCCCTAATTGGACAAGAATAAGGCTTGGGCGGACGAAAATGACCTAAATGTTCATCCAATGACACAAAAACAGCTATTCGATGCACAAGATTGATTAAAAACCCTAATTGGACAATAAGAAGCCTAGGGAAGACGAAAATGACCTAAATTTTAATCCAGTGTCACAAACACACCTATTCGATGCACAAGATTGGTTAAAAACCCTAATTGAACAAGAATAAACCTAGGGAGAACGAAAATGACCTAAATGTTCATCCATTGACACAAACAAACCTATTGGATGCACAAAATTTGTTAAAAACCCTAATTGGACATGAATAAGCCTAGGGATGACGAAAATGACCTAAACGTTAATCCAATGACACAAATGAACTTATTGGGTGCACAACATTGGTTAAAAACCCTAATTGGACAATAATAAGCTTATGGAGGATGAAATTGACCTAAATGACCATCCAATGACACAAACAAACCTATTCGTTGCACAAGATTGATTAAAAACCTTACTTGGACAAGAATAAACCTAGGGAAAACGAAAATGAGCTAAATGTTCATCCAATGACACAAACAAACCTATTGGATGCACAAAATTGGTTAAAAACCCTAATTGGACATGAATAAGCCTAGGGATGACGAAAATGACCTAAACGTTAATCCAATGACACAAATGAACTTATTGGGTGCACAACATTGGTTAAAAACCCTAATTGGAGAAGAATAAGCCTAGGGAAAACGAAAATGAGCTAAATGTTCATCCAATGACACAAACAAACCTATTGGATGCACAAAATTGGTTAAAAACCCTAATTGGACACGAATAAGCTTAGGGATGACGAAAATGACCTAAATGTTAATCCGATGACACAAATGAAATTATTGGAACACAAGATTGGTTAAAAACCCTAATTGGACATGAATAAGCCTAGGGAGGACGAAAATGACCTAAATGTTCATCCCATGACACAAACACACCTATTGGATGCACAAGATTGATTAAAAACCCTAATTGGACAATAAGAAGCCTAGGGATGACGAAAATGACCTAAATTTTAATCCAATGACACAAACACACCTATTCGACGCACAAGATTGATTAAAAATCCTAATTGGACAAGAATAAGCCTTGGGAGGACGAAAATGACCTAAATGTTCATCCATTGACACACACAAACCTATTGAATGCACAAAATTTGTTAAAAACCCTAATTGAACAAGAATATGCCATGGGATGACGAAAATGACCTAAACGTAAATCTAATGACACAAATGAACTTATTGGATGCACAAGATTGGTTAAAAACCTTAATTGGACAAGAATAAGCTTATGGAGGACGAAAATGACCTAAATGGTCATCCAATGACACAAACAAACCTATTCGTTGCACAAGATTGGTTAAAAACCCTAATTGGACAAGAATAAGACTAGGGAGGACGAAAATGACCTAAATTGTCATCCTATGACACAAACACAACTATTGGATACACAAGATTTGTTAAAAACCCTAATTGGACAAGAATAAGACTAGGGAGGACGAAAATGACCTAAATTGTCATCCTATGACACAAACACAACTATTGGATACACAAGATTTGTTAAAAACCCTAATTGGACAAGAATAAGCCTAGGGAGGAAGAAAATGACCTAATTGTTCATCCAATGACACAAACACACATATTGGATCCACAAGATTGATTAAAAACCCTATTTGGACAACAATAAGCCTAGGGAGGACTAAATTGACCTAAATTGTCGTCCTATGACAAAAACACAACTGTTGGAAACACAAGATTCGTTTAAAACCCTAATTGGACAAGAATAAGCCTATGGAGGTACAAAATGACCTAAATGTTCTTCCAATGACACAAACACACCTATTGGATGCACAAGATTGATTAAAATCCCTAATTGGAAAAGAATAAGCCTTGGGAGGACGAAAATGACCTAAATTGTCATCCTATGACACAAACACAACTATTGGATACACAAGATTTGTTCAAAACCCTCATTGGACAAGAATAAACCTAGGGAGAACGAAAATGACCTAAATGTTCATCCAATGACACAATCACACCTATTGGATGCACAATATTGATTAAAAACCCTAATTGGACAAGAATAGGCCTAGGGAGGACGAAAATGACCTAAGTTGTCGTCCTATGACACAAACACAACTGTTGGATACACAAGATTCGTTAAAAACCCTAATTGGACAAGAATAAGCCTTGGGAGGACGAAAATGACCTAAATGTTCATCCAATGACACAAACAAACCTATAAGATGCACAAAATTGGTTAAAAACCCTAATTGGACAAGAATAAGCCTTGGGAGGATGAAAATGACCTAAATGTTCATCCAATGACACAAACAAACCTATAAGATGCACAAAATTGGTTAAAAACCCTAATTGGACAAGAATAAGCCTTGGGAGGATGAAAATGACCTAAATGTTCATCCAATGACACAAACAAACCTATAAGATGCACAAAATTGGTTAAAAACCCTAATTGGACAAGAATAAGCCTTGGGAGGATGAAAATGACCTAAATGTTCATCCAATGACACAAACACACCTATTCGATCCACAAGATTGATTAAAAATCCTAATTGGACAAGAATAGGCCTAGGGAAGACGAAAATGACCTAAATGTTAATCCGATGACACAAATGAACTTATTGGATGCACAAGATTGGTTAAAAACCCTAATTGGACAAGAATAAGCCTAGGGATAAATGTTCATCCAATGTCACAAACACTCCTATTGGATGTACAAGATTGATTAAAAACCCTAATTGGACAAGAATAAGCCTTGGGAGGACGAACATGACCTAAATTGTCATCCTATGACCCAATCACAACTATTGGATACACAAGATTCCTTAAACACACCTATTGGATGCACAAGATTGATTAAAAACCATAATTGGACAAGAATAAGCCTTGGGAGGACGAAAATGACCTAAATGTTCATCCAATGACACAAACACACCTATTCGATGCACAAGATTGATTAAAAACCCTAATTGGACAAGAATAAGCCTTGGGAGGACGAAAATGACCTAAATGTTCATCCAATGACACAAACACACCTATTCGATGCACAAGATTGATTAAAAATCCTAATTGGACAAGAATAAGCCTAGGGATGACGAAAATGGCCTAAATGTTAATCCG
>NW_027339431.1:840431-843387 GCF_000331145.2 Cicer arietinum | reverse complement strand
ACAAGAATAAGCCTAGGGATGACGAAAATGACCTAAATGTTAATCCGATGACACAAATGAACTTATTGGATGCACAAGATTGGTTAAAAACCCTAATTGGACAAGAATAAGCCTAGGGAGTACGAAAATGACCTAAATGTTCATCCAATGTCACAAACAAACCTATAAGATGCACAAAATTGGTTAAAAACCCTAATTGGACAAGAATAAACCTAGGGAGAACGAAAATGACCTAAATGTTCATCCAATGACACAAACGCACCTATTCGATGCACACGATTGATTAAAAATTCTAATTGAACAAGAATAAGCCTAGGGATGACGAAAATGACCTAAATGTTAATTTGATGACACAAATGAACTTATTGGATGCACAAGATTGATTAAAAACCTAATTGGACAAGAATAAGCCTTGGGAGGACGAAAATGACCTAAATGTTCATCCAATGACACAAACACACCTATTCGATGCACAAGATTGATTAAAAACCCTAACTGGACAAGAATAAGCCTTGGGAGGACGAAAATGACCTAAATTGTCATCCGATGACACAAACACAACAATTGGAAACACAAGATTCGTTAAAATCCATAGTTGGAGAAGAATAAGCTTATTGAGGAACAAAATGACCTAAATGTTCATCCAATGACACAAACACACCTATTGGATGCACAAGATTAGTTAAAAACCCTAATTGGACATAAGCCTAGGGAGGAGGAAAATGACCTAAATGTTCATCCAATGACACAAACAAACCTATTGGATGCACAAAACTTTTAAAAACCCTAATTGGACAAGAATAAGCCTAGGGATGACGAAAATGACCTAAATGTTAATCAGATGACACAAATGAACTTATTGGATGCACAAAGATTGGTAAAAAGCCCTAATTGGACAAGAATAAGCCTAGGGAGTACGAAAATGACCTAAATGTTCATCCAGTGTCAAAAACACAGCTATTGGATGCACAAGATTGATTAAAAACCCTAACTGGACAAGAATAAGCCTTGGGAGGACGAAAATGACCAAAATGTTCATCCTATGACACAAATGAACTTATTGTATGCACAATATTGCTAATTGGACAAGAATAAGCCTAGGGATGACGAAAATGACCTAAATGTTAATCAGATGACACAAATGAACTTATTGGATGCACAAAGATTGGTAAAAAGCCCTAATTGGACAAGAATAAGCCTAGGGAGTACGAAAATGACCTAAATGTTCATCCAGTGTCAAAAACACAGCTATTGGATGCACAAGATTGATTAAAAACCCTAACTGGACAAGAATAAGCCTTGGGAGGACGAAAATGACCTAAATTGTCATCTTATGACACAAACACAACAATTGGATACACAAGATTCGTTAAAATCCCTAATTGGAGAAGAATAAGCTAATTGAGGAAGAAAATGACCTAAATGTTCATCTAATGACACAAACACACTTATTGGATGCACAAGATTGATTAAAACCCCTAATTGGACAAGAATAAGCCTTGGGAGGACGAAAATGACCTAAATGTTCATCCAATGTGTAAGACCCGTAATTTTAAAGTGTGCTTTATGTATTTTTGTGTATTTTGGATTTTGGCTCGGAGGTTTTTAGCCAAAGTTAATAATATTTTGGAGATATTTGTTAAAAGTAAGTAATATATATATATAAATTTATATTTATGTATATATGTTTGTTTGACGGGAAAGGAAAAGGAAATAGAAAAGAAAGGAAAGGAAATAGAAAGGAAAGAGAATAGAGGAAAGGAAAAAGGAAAGAAAACTGAATCCATCGTCTTCTTCCTCTGACCCGCGGCCAATTTCCCTCCCTTCTCCCATTTTCATTTTCGTTGCTTTCTTTTCTTCAAAACTAGTGACCCAAGGTTGGGTGAGTGCTAGAACAAAGATTTCGCAACTCCACTCTTCCTCTTTGATTCGAAAACGAAGAAAAACGGTATTTGAGATTCAAACACAAACCCCTCCGTTTCTTCTAGATCCAAGCTTCATTTCGCGAAGAGTTAGAAGGGAAAGTTGCTCACTACCACGCTACGGTGCTAGGGGACCAATTTGGAGGCGACGTTGCGAGCGGAGATTTTTACCGGATTTGCTCGCGGTACCAGAAACGCACGTTAGAGTTAACGCGAAGGTAAGGGCTCCTTCCAAACTTTTAGTTTGCATCTAGGGCCTTATATGTGGTTGTGTGGAAACGAATTTTGTTAGGATTGGAGTATTATTTTGGGAAAAATGAATTTACCTCACGTATGTAAGATTTTGAGTAAATGAAACTTGTGTGTTTTGAGTAGCGGATTGTGTCGATTTGTGTTCGTTGTTTTTGACATGCTCTTAATTGATATTGATGAAATTTGATATGTGTATGGTTGGATCTTGTGAATAAATGAATTGATGTGTTTTGATGTGAGAATTTGTTTGAGTTTGTGTTGTGTGGAATTTGAAAACCATTAAGTTAAATGAGTATTAAGAATGGGGAATCTCTTAATGTCTTGTTTACTTAATGTGCGTTTGTTTGTGAAAAATCGTTTAAGTTAACTGGGCGTTAAGAATGGGGAATCTCTTAATGTCTCGGTTACTTAATATTTGTTTTTGAAAATCGTTTAAGTTAACTGGGCGTTAAGAATGGGGAATCTCTTAATGTCTCGGTTACTTAATATTTTGTTTTAAAGAAAAATCGTTTAAGTTAACTGGGCGTTAAGAATGGGGAATCTCTTAATGTCTCGGTTACTTAATATTTGTTTTTGAAAATCGTTTAAGTTAACTGGGCGTTAAGAATGGGGAATCTCTTAATGTCTCGGTTACTTAATATTTTGTTTTAAAGAAAAATCGTTTAAGTTAACTGGGCGTTAAGAATGGGGAATCTCTTAATGTCTCGGTTACTTAATATTTTGTTTTAAGAAAAATCGTTTAAGTTAACTGGGCGTTAAGAATGGGGAACCTCTTAATGTCT
>NW_027339431.1:804033-833213 GCF_000331145.2 Cicer arietinum | reverse complement strand
GGGTTTGTCTGTGAGAGACTACGCCCTGGTTTAAGTTAGATGAGAATTAAGAATGGGGAATCTCTTAATGTCTTGTTTACTCGTGTATGTTTTGGTAAGTTGTGCTGACCCGGGATAGGTGGCACCTCGGTAAACAGTACGGACCCGTGATAGGTAGTACGTTTACGACTTACGTTCCTGCGGGAATTGCGTTTGTCCGTGAGAGACTGCGCAGGGGTTTGTCCGTGAGAGACTACGCCCTGGTTTAAGTTAGATGAGAATTAAGAATGGGGAATCTCTTAATGTCTTGTTTACTCGTGTATGTTTTGGTAAGTTGTGCTGACCCGGGATAGGTGGCACCTCGGTAAACGGTACGGACCCGTGATAGGTAGTACGTTTACGACTTACGTTCCTGAGGGAATTGTGTTTGGTAAGTTGTGCTGACCCGGGATAGGTGGCACCTCGGTAAACGGTACGGACCCGTGATAGGTAGTACGTTTACGACTTACGTTCCTGCGGGAATTGCGTTTGTCCGTGAGAGACTGCGCAGGGGTTTGTCCGTGAGAGACTACGCCCTGGTTTAAGTTAGATGAGAATTAAGAATGGGGAATCTCTTAATGTCTCGTTTACTCGTGTATGTTTTGGTAAGTTGTGCTGACCCGGGATAGGTGGCACCTCGGTAAACGGTACGGACCCGTGATAGGTAGTACGTTTACGACTTACGTTCCTGAGGGAATTGTGTTTGTCCGCAAGAGACTACACCCTGTTGATTTGTGAACTGTTGGTTCATTTTTGTTGTGTAGTAATGTGTTATAAATGCTAAGTGTTATGTTTTGGAATTTGGTGATAACATGTTTGATTGCAATACCATTTCGAAATCCATGATGTTGTATTAATTGTGTTGAAAATGCTAAGTGTTATGTGTTGATTGTTGTGTGTAAGTATGATGGTTATCGAGATCCCAATTGTCGTGGTAATCGCGTAGGAATTGCTAAGTGTTAGGTTGTGAACTTGATTAGGAATGACTTGAGTTAATGCATGAATTTTTGGAAAAACGATCAGGGAAATCGATTTCCCAATCGATTGGATGAGTTGCAGGAAGTTCACCATTTTGACCTAATCGATTTGCCAATCGATTGTATAAATATATCTTTCAAAATCTTTTAAGAAATCGATTTGGAAATCGATTGGCAGAGAGGCAGGAACTCAGCAAAACTGCCAAAATCTATTTGGAAATCGATTTGGCAACCCAGGGGCTCATCAAAACTGACAAAATCGACTTAGAAATCGATTTGGTCATGCAGAAACTCAGCAGAACTGACCAAATCGATTTGGCAATCGATTGGCTCAGCAAAAGTCCTTATTTTGAGTTAGATAATCGATTGCTCAATTGATTTATCAATGCTTTGGTCAGTTATGTATTACTTGATGGTTTGAGAACTTCATTTTGAGTTCATTGTTAATTGGCAAGCATTATATGAACTTTTAGCATATGGAAAATCCTTTTAAGGTGCATGCTTAGTTGAAAAGTTATTTTGAGCATTTAAAAACTTAATTGCTATGTGTTAACTGTTATTTTTTGGTTGGTGACCCTTTACAATTATTGTGGAAATCTGGGTTTTGCCCTCAGATGAGAGTCAGGACGGTCCTACCGGTTCGTACCCTACGGACGGGATTGGAGATGGGAACGCTTGACTGCAGTTACGTTAGGAGGATCTCACGGGGCGCGTGGAGATCTCTCAGGGTGTATAGCTTTTTGGTAGGATGATAAGATTAGGATGATGTATAGGGACTAGGTGTCCTTCTTTTTGGTTTGGAGTATTTTTAGTTTGGAAAACTGTACTTATACTAATATTGTCAGTTTGACATCTTCTTTGAATGGGTTCCATGTACCATTTGATGTTGTGTAAATGTTTTGGATTTATAATTGGAGAAACTTTTCCGCTGCTTGTAAATTATAATGACTCAATTATTTATCCAAAGGCATTTCCTGATTTAATTCTTTGTTTGTCTTTAATTACTTTAAAAAAAAAAAAAAATATGCCTCCGCTTTGAAAAACGGGGTGTTACCCAATGACACAAACAAACCTATTGGATGCACAAAATTGGTTAAAAACCCTAATTGGACAAGAATAAGCCTAAGGAGGACGAAAATGACCTAAATGTTCATCCAATGACACAAACACACCTATTGAATCACAAGATTGATTAAAAACCCTAATTGGACAAGAATAAGCGTTGGAAGGACGAAAATGACCTAAATTGTCATCCCATGACACAAACACAACAATTGGATACACAAGATTCGTTAAAATCCCTAGTTGGAGAAGAATAAGCTTATTGAGAAAGAAAATGACCTAAATGTTCATCCAATGACACAAACACACCTATTGGATGCACAAGATTGATTAAAAACCATAATTGGACAAGAATAAGCCTTGGGAGGACGAAAATGACCTAAATGTTCATCCAATGACACAAACACACCTATTGGATGCACAAGATTGATTAAAAACCATAATTGGACAAGAATAAGCCTTGGGAGGACGAAAATGACCTAAATGTTCATCCAATGACACAAACACACCTATTGGATGCACAAGATTGATTAAAAACCATAATTGGACAAGAATAAGCCTTGGGAGGACGAAAATGACCTAAATGTTCATCCAATGACACAAACACACCTATTCGATGCACAAGATTGATTAAAAATCCTAATTGGACAAGAATAAGCCTATGGAGGACGAAAATGACCTAAATGTTCGTCCAATGACACTAACAAACCTATTGGATGAACAAAATTTGTTAAAAACCCTAATTGGACAAGAATAAGCCTAGGGATGACGAAAATGACCTAAATGTTCATCCAATGACACAAACACACCTATTGGATGCACAAGATTGGTTAAAAACCCTAATTGGACAAGAATAAGCCTTGGGGGGACGAAAATGATCTAAATGTTCATCCAATGACACAAATACGCCTATTCGATGCACAAGATTGATTAAAAACCCTAACTGGACAAGAATAAACCTAGGGAGAACGAAAATTACCTAAATGTTCATCCAATGACACTAACAAACCTATAGGATGCACAATATTGGTTAAAAACCTTAATTGGAAAAAAATAAGCCTAGGGAGGACGAAAATGACCTAAATGATCATCCAATGACACAAACAAACCTACTGGACACGAATAAGCCTAGGGAGGATGAAAACCCTAATTGGACAAGAATAAGCCTAGGGAGGATGAAAATGATCTAAATGTTCATCCAATGACACAAACACACCTATTGGATGCACAAGATTGATTAAAAACCCTAATTGGACAATTTTTTGGTTTTAAAATTGAGTTTTAAAGTCACCAAGTGGTATAATTTGTGTCTTAATACCTCAAAGATTAAAAAGATGTCACATCTAATTAATTTAATATTTATTTATTGTGAATGTTTTTTTTTTAAAAAGTAAACAAACACATAGGAGGACGAAAATGATCTAAATTTAGTCTGTTGATTATTATGACCTCGAAATAATCGGAATGTATCAATTCTTTAAGAAATTAAATCAATTTCATACAGACAGCGGAATTAAATTGCGGCATACAAGATTAGCAATTACAAGTAGATGGATAAGAGATTAACCAAGATGCATGCGAGTCAAATTTCCAGTTTAAACAATATTACCTAACACAGAATATGTTTAACATGCATCTAATATTAATCACACATACAAATATTGCAAGATAGAAAATTAAAGGAGTTAAGGGTTAGAGAAGATTGCACCAAGAATTTATCCTAGTTCAGTTGTCAACGAGACAACCTTCATCCAGTCCTGACAATCCAATCGGATTTCAGATTTTCTTCTCCAATAGAAAGAATCGATTACAGATTGTCCAGTTTCATCCCCGAAACCTATCTATCTCTAATGATCTCTTTCCTATTGATCACCCTCTGATCCTTGTAGACACTCAGTAGTCTAACACATAATCAAAGTAAGACTCCTTCTTGTTGAGCCCTCTCACCCAAGAAGGTAGCCACCAGTTTCAAGCTGGCATTCTCGCTTTCGTTTCTTTTCAAAGTATTATTACAAACTGAATAAAAGAAGAACAAAAAGAAGTCTTCAATCTTGATCAATGTGACTTCTCACGAATCTGGATATTCAAGGATTGTTCATGAGAACATTGTCTTTTCTCTTCAAGAATACTTTTTCAGCTCTCTCAATGATTATGGATAATCTTTTGGTCTTGATCTGAAAAAGCAGTATCAGATTGTTAACTAAATGTATTTAGATTTGTTATCAAAGTTTTTTTTTTTTTGTTTTTGAAAAAGATTGAAAGACAGTTTATATAGTTTCTGAAAATCGATTTATTTAGCAATCGATTTATTAAAGTTATAAAACATGCCTAATCGATTTGCCAATCGATTATTGCGAGTCTTGTTTTTCTTTAATCTTGAAACTACATAAACTAATCGATTTACCCATCGATTCTTTTAAAAACACTTTTCAGTAAATTTTGTGCAGACTTATATGAATCGATTGTGTAATCGATGTTAGATGTTTTGTTCCAATGATAAAGTCACATCAATCGATTACCTAATCGATTACGAAGTCACATAATCGATTTCCAAATACTCAGAATCGATTTAGTCACAAGCTCAAAGTTCACTGTGATTTCAAAAAGTTTCTTTCAATCGATTTGCCAATCGATTGTGTTCAAGACAGTGACTTAGCTATTTTGATGTTAATCGACGTGCCAATCGATTTGTGTGTATTTGCCTGAAAAGTTCTTACCAGATGTTTAGTTCAATCGATTTCCCAATCGATTGCAACCAAACTTAACATGATTGAAATTTTCACAATAGATTGTCCAATCGATTGTGTTTGTCACATGTGAAGTTATTTTGCAAATAGTACTTAAGCAATCGATTTGCCAATCAATTACCCTCAAAACTGGAGTGTCACTGTGACTTGTACAATCGATTTCTCAATCGATTTGTTTCAATTAGGTTTACTTTGTGAAGTGTACAATCGATTTGTCAATCGATTAGCCTGTAAAATAGGGTGCCATTGACTTGTGCAGTTTTCATTTCTAATTGTGTCAGTCGATTGCCCAATCGATTATACAATCACAAACAGTTATGTTTCCTTACACCCTTGTTATGAAATCGATTTCCCAATCGATTTACTCAGTCAAAATTCAACTTTTGTTGATTTCTTGTGTTCCAAGCAATTTGTTTCAAGTGTGTAGGATTGAATTGTTGTTCCTGAAATCATGCTCAATTAAAATGTTAGATTTATCATATGATGTATGAACATTGTATGTTTGTTAATTATGTCAAAACTAAAGTCCAACAATCTACCCCTTTTTGCATAAGTGACAATCATACAATTTTAACTTGAGCATTTCAAGACATAACATTAACAACATTTCATAGCATCATATATGTACCATTATTGAATCATAAAAACACTGTATCAGATCAGAGCATAACAGTACAAATGCTATTTATCAAAAACAGAGTATTATTACATTATTTATTACATTATTAATAATTCATTATCAGGTATCAGAGCAAAATCATCAGAGTGTAAAAACAATGCAACAACAAGCATTATCAAGTTATAATTTTTCTCCCCCTTTGTCAGTTAAGGCAAAAAGGCAGAAAACAATTCCTCCCCCTATGTTAAAGAACATAAGCATTGGGGTTGAAATCATATAACATTGTATATCAGAGCAATGAAATTCATGTGTATCAGATCAAAGACAATCATAGCAGTTAATGAGCATATCAAATGATTAAGATAAATGAATTCAGAGAGAAAAGGAATAAACGTTTAAATTCAGTATAGATCAAATGAGTACAACATGTCATAGCAAAACAGCACAGATCGTAAAACTCCTAATCTCCTAGTCTAGGCTGGTCCTCACTATTATCTACGGGAGAGGTTGAGACCGTTGTATTACCCTCAACAGGTGTCTCCTCAACGTGAGTCTCAGGGTGATCTAGGGGATCCGGGTTAGGTTCTTCTGCTGCTTGACGACCAATGTCTGCGATGTCTTCAAACGACAGCTTGATGCCTAAGTGTGCTTGAATCGCATCCACATCCTGAACAACCGAATTCAAGGATGCCTGCAGAGTCCTTAAACTTTCTTCCAATCTGGACTATGATTCTAGCATCTTGGCATTGTGTGCCATTTGAGCTTCAATGAATTCCATTATTTTGGCAACAAAATCAGGAGTGGCTGGTGCAGTTGCAGGTTGAGGCTGAGGTTGTGGCTGAGGTTGTGGCTGAGGCTGTGCTGGTTCAACAGCAGCTTGAGGTCTTATCCATACACCATGTAGCCTTTTCAATTGCATTTGATTTACAATTGATTCTCCAAAAACTAGAGTGGTTTTTGCAGATTCTTCATTACCAAATGAAACCTTGAAATGTTTAAGAATCTTTGTGATCAGCTGTGGATAAGGTAACATAAGCTTGCTCTGAGAAGCTTCCAGCATGTGCCTTAGCACAATCCAAGTCCAACTCATCCTTAGCTCTTTAGATAAGCCCCATAACAGTAGTATGTCCAACTTCTGGACTACTGCATGGTTTCCTGATCTTGGTACAAGCATACGAGTAAGTGTATACATCAACATCCTATGTTGTACCTTCATTTGACCAATGGGCAATGAAATAGATTCAACGAACCCAACGATCATCAGGTCCTTTACTGTTGTATGCATGTCCATAGATTCTTCCCAACCTTCGTCAGTCGTATCAGCTTCCGAACTGCCATCGATAGACTTGCCGTAAAATGGCAATCCTGACAAGGTAGAGAAATCATCAAAGGACATAGCAATCCTTTTTCCTTTAACTTGAGCAGTAAACCCTTCTTCAGTCAACTTGAAAGTAGAGTAAAATTCCCTTATCAGCCTTGGGTAACTATCAAGTGTAGATGAAAGAAAGCTCTCAAGTCCATGAAATCTGAGATGATTCTGAAACGTGAAATCAACATTATCAAAGTATGCAAAATCCATAGTTCTCGCCTCATGGATTTTTCTCTTTACAAAGTCTGTTGGTATAGAGGGTTGTGCCTCCTTTTCCTTTGGTGCAAGGACTTTCTTGGGAGGGGGTGAAGATATAGGTTTCTTCTTCCTCTTTTGAGAGATTTCCTTCATGGCATCAGCCATGAGTTTTTCTGTTGGGGGTTCCTTACGTTTCTTAGTCGTCTCTTGGATGGGTGCAGGAGCCTTGCCCTTGTCTTTGGCAAGAATTTTATGAGTGGGTATTGGTACTTTCTTTGTTAGAGTGGGTGGGGGTGAAGGTGTTTCACTTGTAGAAGAAGATGAAGGTGAAGGAGTACGAGCCTGGGTTTGTTTCACGCGTGCCATACTCGTAGCTTGATGTAGATTAAATGTAGGTAGAATGTAGATTGAATGTACTAACAGATGCAGAGACAGAAGAATGAAGCAGACAAAAAAAATCAGTGAAAGTCTGGAAAATGCAATGCATAAATCGATTTAGAACTGTTCCTACTTATACTCTTAACCATGTAAATCGATTTCCTACTTATACTCTTAACCATGTAAATCGATTTCCAAATCGATTAGGTTACCGTTGCTGGGAATCCTCAATCGATTCAGTAATGATTGTGTTCAACGACTAGAAAAAAAAACATAACGGTCATATTTCAAATCGATGTTCAAATCGAGTTCCAGTTTTACTTAATCGATGTCCAAATCGATTGTCTTGATGTTGAATACTGAACTAGTCGATTTCCAAATCGACGCTCGGGAAAATTTAAAAAAAAAATTCTGAACTTTGAAGTCTGGGCCAAAGTAATCGATTCCCAAATCGATTTTATAAACCATTTACCATGCTGGTAATCGATTTCCAAATCGATTTAACTGAAGAAACAACTGCAAACACCAGAAATCCCATGATCATACCTCACTAGGATCAATAATCCCTAGTTTCATCCTTATATGCAGAAAACTTTCTCTTGGCAAAGCTTTTGTGAAGATGTCAGCTAACTGTTCCGCAGTGTTAACATACTCAAGCTTAATAATTCCATTCTGAAAGTGACCCCTTATAAAGTGATGTCTTACTTCAATGTGTTTGGTCCTGGAGTGCATTACTGTATTGTTGGTTATACTTATTGCACTTGTGTTATCACACATGATAGGTACTGTTGCCAAATCAACACCAAAGTCCAATAAATGCTATTTCATCCACAAAATCTGACCACAACAGCTCCCAGCTGCAATATATTCAGCTTCAGCAGTAGATAACGCAATGCTTGTTTGCTTCTTACTGAACCAAGACACTAGAGAATTTCCAAGCAGATGACAAGTTCCTGAAGTACTTTTCCGATGACAAGTTCCTGAAGTACTTTTCCTGTCGAGTTTACAACCGGCAAAGTCTGAATCTGAGTAACCAATCAATGTACATGTTGATCCTTTTGGGTACCACAATCCAAGACTTTTAGTTCCTACCAAGTATTTGAAAATTCTCTTAACTGCACTGAAGTGAGATTCCTTTGGATTTGATTGATACCTTGCACACATACAAACACTGAACATGATGTCTGGTCGGCTTGCTGTAAGGTAGAGCAGAGATCCAATTATACCACGAAATCTAGTAACATCTACAGGTTTACCTTTCTCATCTCGGTCTAGGTAATTTCCTTGACTCATGGGTGTATCAATGGACTTAAGTTTATCAAAGTTAAATTTCTTTATCAAATCAGAACAGTATTTAGATTGACTAATGAAAATGCCTTGCTTGCTTTGGTTAATTTGAAATCCCAAGAAATATGACAGTTCACCCATCATTGACATTTCAAATTTACCTTTCATCAAATTTTCAAATTCTTTGCACAATTTATTATTAGTAGATCCAAATATTATGTCATCTACATATACTTGGACAAGCAAGATATCATTTCCAGTAGTTTTAGTGAAAAGAGTCTTGTCAACATTTCCTCTTAAAAAGTTTTGTTGAATAAGGAAATTGCTGAGCTTCTCATACCAAGCTCTTGGAGCTTGTTTTAACCCATAGAGGGCCTTTGAGAGCTTATACACATGATTAGGAAAATCAGGATTTTCAAAACCAGGTGTTTGGCTAACAAAAACTTCCTCTTGAAGGTCACCATTGAGAAAGGCACTTTTCACATCCATTTGATAAAGATTAAAGTCCATTATACAAGCATAAGCCAATAAAATTCTTATGGCTTCTAATCT
Organism: Cicer arietinum; assembly: GCF_000331145.2. Lineage (NCBI taxonomy): Eukaryota > Viridiplantae > Streptophyta > Magnoliopsida > Fabales > Fabaceae > Cicer > Cicer arietinum. The sequence goes on along the minus strand of NW_027339431.1, from coordinate 824,006 downwards.
AGCTACAGGGGCATAGGTTTCATCAAAATCTATTCCCTCCTCTTGACTATAACCCTTGGCTACTAGTCTAGCTTTGTTCCTTGTTATCACACCATTCTCATCCAACTTGTTTCTGAACACCCATCTGGTTCCTATGACATGCTTACCCTCTGGCCTAGGTACTAAACTCCACACCTTGTTTCTCTCAAACTGGTTTAACTCCTCTTGCATAGCAAGTATCCACTCACTATCTAACAGGGCTTCCTTAATGTTCTTAGGTTCAATCTGAGATACAAAGGCTGTAAAGTTACAAAACTGACTAAGGCTTCTCCTAGTTGCAACACCTTTAGAGATATCGCCTATAATGTTGTCTAAAGGGTGGTTTCTGTTGAACTTCCATTCCTTAGGCAACTCACTGGTTTCTATAGGTTCTACAAGGTCTGATCTAGTTGGAGGGTCAGCTATAGGTTGTTCTAGTGGTTCAGATTCTACAACTTCGTCCAAAAAGTCATCAACCTTAGAAGGAGTTTTGTTCAAGTTTTCTGTAAATAATTCATCAAACTTTACATGAACTGACTCTTCTATGGTCTTTGTTCTTTTGTTGTAGATTCTATAGGCCTTACTAGTTTGGGAATATCCTAAAAAGATACCTTCATCTGCCTTAGGGTCAAACTTTCCTAGGTGTTCTTTGCCATTGTTCAACACAAAGCACTTACAACCAAAGATTCTAAAGTAGGAAAGGTTTGGTTTTCTACCCTTGTAAAGCTCATAGGGTGTTTTCCTAAGCAGGGGCCTAATGAGAACTCTATTTACAACATGAGTGGCTGTACTAATTGCATCTGCCCAAAAGTACTTAGGTAGGTTGGAGTCCTTAAGCATGGTCCTAGCTAACTCTTCTAGGGATCTATTTTTCCTCTCCACTACCCCATTCTGCTGTGGTGTCCTAGGGGCAGAATATATGTGGTTGATTCCATGTAGTTCACAATAATTTTGAAAAGCATCATTTTGGAATTCACCTCCATGATCACTTTTTATTGAAACAATTTTCAGATCATTCTCATTTTGTACTAAAGCAGCAAACTTTTTGAAAACAGAGAATGTATCACTTTTATGAGCTAAAAAGTAAGTCCATGTGAATCTAGAATAATCATCAACCAGCACATATCCATACAGGTTTCCACCTAAACTCTTAACTTGGGCAGGTCCAAAAAGGTCCATGTGAACTAGTTGTAAAACTCTATTTGTTCTAACCAAGTCTATAGAGGGAAATGGAGTCTTAACCAGTTTACTTTTCTCACATGCATCACACAGTCTATCTTTAGAGAACTTCCTATTTGGTAGACCTAAGACTAACTGTTTGCTGACAAGTTTATTCAAATGATTTATGTGTATATGAGCAATTCTTTTATGCCAAAGCCATGTTTCATCTGAATTAGACAACAAGCAGCATATAGTACTTGGTACAGAATTGAAATCTAACATGTAAATGTTATTAATTCTGTCACCAACTAGCTTTATGTGTTTGTCATCTTTATGCTCAATAATGCAAGATTGTGATGAAAAACTTACTTGAAAACCTTTGTCACATAGCTGGCTTATACTCAGTAAGTTGTGCTTTAATCCTTCAACATATAGCACATTTTTGATTACTGCAGTTGATTCATCGCCTACATCACCAATTCCAATGATTTTTCCTCTGTTGTTATCACCATATTTGACAAAGCCTCCTTCCTTTAATGTCAAGTTCAGGAATTTGGATTTGTCACCAGTCATGTGCTTTGAGCATCCGCTATCTAGATACCATGAGTGTTTCGTGGATGTCAAGCACACCTGCAATACAAAATCAGAATTTTGTTTTAGGTCCCCAATTTAAATTGGGTCCTGGTTGGTTAGTGTCAAACACAGATTTCTTTTCTATCCAAACTAGCTTCCATCCTTGATTGGCTAATTTTTTAAATTTGCAATTAGACACAAAATGTCCCTTTCTGCAACAGAAATGACATCTGCCATCAAAGGATGAATGTTTATTTGGTTTAGTAAAGATGTCATACATACTCTTAGCAATAGAAGATTTTTGACCATGTTTGACATTTCTGGTTTGCATATAACCAATACCAGATCTGTTTTTATTTTTTCTTTTGACATGCATATTTGATGTATATCCTAAACCAGATTTTTCATGAACATGTCTTTGATTGCTAAGTATGACATTTAGCTTATCTTTACTATTTGCAAAATTTAATAAATCAGATTTTAATGATGCAACAGTATTTTCAAGTTCAATGCACTTTGCAGATTTTTCTTGTGAATCCTTTTTCAGTTGTTCACATAAATTTTCAATTTCTTTATGTTCAACATTCATTTGTTCAAGCATTTTCTTTGTGCTTAACAACTGTTTTATGGAATTCACATAATCATCATGCAGTTCATTGAAAGCTTCTTGTAGCTCATCATATGTTGGATTAGATTGTGAACTAACCTCATTTTCTGATTCTGAATCTGTATCTGCCATGAGACACAAGTTGACTTCTTCTTCATCAGAAGATGCAGAGGATTCATCGTTATCATTCCATGCAATATAAGCTTTTCTGGTTTTGGTGACTGGTTCCTTGCCTTTTGATTTTGTAGCTCTATTCTTGTTTTGCAATTTGTAGCATTCTGACTTTATGTGACCAGTTTTACCACATTCATAGCATGTAATGGTCTTGTTGTCAGTAGTCTTGGAGCTAGATGGTTTTCTGAATTTGTTGTCTTTCTTCTTCAGAAACTTCTTGAATTTCTTGACAAGCAACCCGATTTCCGGCTCTTCAGATTCACTACTGGATTGATCTGAGCAGCTATCTGATTCAGTTTTCGATTGCTGGGCTTGAACCTTCAGGGATAGTCCTTTCTTTTTGCGGCTTTCCATCTCTGATTCGTCCAGTCGATGTAATTCCATTTCGTGTTCTCTTAGTTTACCAAACAAAGTTGCAGTCGTCATCTTTGCTAGATCTTTAGATTCTGCTATGGCTGTTATCTTTGGCTGCCATTCTCTGGTTAGACAACTCATAATTTTTCCAATCTGCTGTTCGTTGTCCACTTGCTTTCCCAATGCGTGAAGATTATTCACAATGTGTGTGAATCTGGTTTGCAGATCACTGATGGATTCGTCCCTTTTCATGCTGAATAACTCATATTCGTGCATAAGTGTGTTTACGCGAGCTCTCTTCACATCTGTGGTTCCTTCATGTGTTTCTTGAAGAATGTCCCACATTTCTTTTGCTGACTTGCAGTTTGACACTCTAAAGAATTCTTCTGCACAAAGAGCAGATGTTATAATGTTCTTAGCCTTAGCATTATAACCTACCTTTTTCTTGTCATCATCTGACCAGTCGGCTCTAGGCTTGAGAATCATTGAGTCATTCGTTCCTGCAATCTTGGGAATATATGGACCGTTTTCAACAGCGTCAAGGATGTCTATGCCACTGGCTTCCAAGAAGATTAGCATCCTGTGCTTCCAGTACATATAAGCTGTTCCGTTGAAAGCTGGAGGTCTTGCTAACGATGCGCCTTCTCCCAGAAAATCGTTTGATTAAAAACCCTAATTGGACAAGAATAAACCTCGGGAGAACGAAAATGACCTAAATGTTCATCCAATGACACAAACAAACCTATAAGATGCACAAAATTGGTTAAAAACCCTAATTCGACAAGAATAAGCCTTAGGAGGACGAAAATGACCTAAATGTTCATCCAATGACACAAACACACCTATTCGATTCACATGATTGATTAAAAATCCTAATTGGACAAGAATAAGCCTTAGGAGGACGAAAATGACCTAAATGTTCATCCAATGACACAAACACACCTATTCGATTCACATGATTGATTAAAAATCCTAATTGGATCGATTATACAATCACAAACAGTTATGTTTCCTTACACCCTTGTTATGAAATCGATTTCCCAATCGATTTACTCAGTCAAAATTCAACTTTTGTTGATTTCTTGTGTTCCAAGCAATTTGTTTCAAGTGTGTAGGATTGGATTGTTGTTCCTGAAATCTTGCTCTATTAAAATGTTAGATTTATCATATGATGTAACCCTAATGGACAAGATTAAGCCTAGGGACGACGAAAATGACCTAAATGTTAATCCGATGACACAAATGAACATATTGGATGCACAAGATTGGTTAAAAACCTTAATTGGACAAGAATAAACCTAGGGAGAACGAAAATGACCTAAATGTTCATCCATTGACACAAACAAACCTATAAGATGCATAAAATTGTTTAAAAACCCTAATTGGACAAGAATAAGCCTTGGGAGGACGAAAATGACCTAAATGTTAATCCGATGACACAAATGAACATATTGGATGCACAAGATTGGTTAAAAACCCTAATTGGACAAGAATAAGCCTAGCGAGTACAAAAATGACCTAAATGTTCATCCAATGTCAGAAACAAACCTATAAGATGCACAAAATTGGTTGAAAACCCTAATTGGACAAGAATAAGCCTAGGGATGACGAAAATGACCTAAATGTTCATCCAATTACACAAACAAACCTATTGGATGCACAAAATTGGTTAAAAACCCTAATTGGGCAAGAATAAGCCTAAGGAGGACGAAAATGACCTAAATTGTCATCCTATGACACAAACACAACAATTGGATACACAACATTCGTTAAAATCTATAGTTGGAGAAGAATAAGCTTATTGAGGAAGAAAATGACCTAAATGTATTGGGCAAGAATAAGCCTAAGGAGGACGAAAATGACCTAAATTGTCATCCTATGACACAAACACAACAATTGGATACACAACATTCGTTAAAATCTATAGTTGGAGAAGAATAAGCTTATTGAGGAAGAAAATGACCTAAATGTTCATCCAATGACACAAACACACCTATTGGATGCACAAGATTGATTAAAAACCCTAATTGGACAAGAATAAGCCTTGGGAGGACGAAAATGACCTAAATGTTCATCCAATGACACAAACACACCTATTCGATGCACAAGATTGATTAAAAATCCTAATTGGACAAGAATAAGCCTAGGGATGACGAAAATGACCTAAATGTTAATCTGATGACACAAATGAACTTATTGGATGCACAAGATTGATTAAAACCCTAATTGGACAAGAATAAGCCTTGGGAGGACGAAAATGACCTAAATGTTCATCCAATGACACAAACACACCTATTCGATGCACAAGATTGATTAAAAATCCTAATTGGACAAGAATAAGCCTAGGGATGACGAAAATGACCTAAATGTTAATCTGATGACACAAATGAACTTATTGGATGCACAAGATTGATTAAAACCCTAATTGGACAAGAATAAGCCTTGGGAGGACGAAAATGACCTAAATGTTCATCCAATGACACAAACACACCTATTCGATGCACAAGATTGATTAAAAATCCTAATTGGACAAGAATAAGCCTAGGGATGACGAAAATGACCTAAATGTTAATCTGATGACACAAATGAACTTATTGGATGCACAAGATTGATTAAAACCCTAATTGGACAAGAATAAGCCTTGGGAGGACGAAAATGACCTAAATGTTCATCCAATGACACAAACACACCTATTCGATGCACAAGATTGATTAAAAATCCTAATTGGACAAGAATAAGCCTAGGGATGACGAAAATGACCTAAATGTTAATCTGATGACACAAATGAACTTATTGGATGCACAAGATTGATTAAAACCCTAATTGGACAAGAATAAGCCTTGGGAGGACGAAAATGACCTAAATGTTCATCCAATGACACAAACACACCTATTCGATGCACAAGATTGATTAAAAATCCTAATTGGACAAGAATAAGCCTAGGGATGACGAAAATGACCTAAATGTTAATCTGATGACACAAATGAACTTATTGGATGCACAAGATTGATTAAAACCCTAATTGGACAAGAATAAGCCTTGGGAGGACGAAAATGACCTAAATGTTCATCCAATGACACAAACACACCTATTCGATGCACAAGATTGATTAAAAATCCTAATTGGACAAGAATAAGCCTAGGGATGACGAAAATGACCTAAATGTTAATCTGATGACACAAATGAACTTATTGGATGCACAAGATTGATTAAAAACCCTAATTGGACAAGAATAAGCTTATGGAAGACGAAAATGACCTAAATGATCATCCAATGACACAAACACACCTATTCGTTGCACAAGATTGGTTAAAATCCCTAGTTGGAGAAGAATAAGCTTATTGAGGAAGAAAATGACCTGAATGACCATGCAATGACACAAACAAACCTATAAGATGCTAAAAATTGGTTAAAAACCCTAATTGGACAAGAATAAGCCTAGGGTTGACGAAAATGACCTAAATGTTCATCCAATGACTTAAATGATCATCCAATGACACAAACACACCTATTTGTTGCACAAGATTGTTTAAAAACCCTAATTGGACAAGAATAAGCCTAAGGAGGACGAAAATGACCTAAATTGTCATCCTAAGACACAAACACAACTATTGGATACACAAGATTGGTTAAAAACCATAATTGGACAAGAATAAGCATAGAGAGGAAGGAAATGACCTAATTGTTCATCCAATGATAAAAAAAACCCTAAACGGACAAGAAAAAACCTTGGGAGGACGAAAATGACCTAAATGTTCATCCAATGACACAAACACACCTATTCGATGCACAAGATTGATTAAAAACCGTAATTGGACAAGAATAAGCCTAGGGAGGACAAAAATGACCTAAATGTTCATCCGATGACACAAACACACCTATTGGATGCACTAGATTAATTAAAAACTCTAATTGGACAAGAATAAGCCTAGGGAGGACGAAAATGACCTAAATTCTCGTCCTATGACACAAACACAACTATTGGATACACAAGATTCGTTAAAAACCCTAATTGGACAAGAATAAGCCTATGGAGGAAGAAAATGACCTAAATGTTCTTCCAATGACACAAACACACCTATTGGATGCACAAGATTGATTAAAAACCCTAATTGGACAAGACTAAGCCTAGGCATGACGAAAATGACCTAAATGTTCATCCAATGACACAAACGCACCTATTTGATGCACAAGATTGATTAAAAACCCTAATTGGACAAGAATAAGCTTATTGAGGAAGAAAATGACCTAAATGTTCATCCAATGACACAAACACACCTATTGGATGCACAAGATTGATTACAAACCCTAATTGGACCATAAGAAGCCTAGGGAGGACGAAAATGACCTAAATTTTAATCCAATGACACAAACACACCTAGTCGATGCACAAGATTGATAAAAAAACCCTAATTGGACAAGAATAATCCTTGGGAGGACGAAAATGACCTAAAGGTTCATCCAATGACACAAACAAACCTATTGGATGCACAAAATTTGTTAAAAACCCTAATTGGACAAGAATAATCCTAGGGATGACGAAAATGACCTAAATATTAATCCAATGACACAAATGAACTTATTGGATGCACAAGATTGGTTAAAAACTCTAATTGGACAAGAATAAGCTTATGGAGGACGAAAATGACCTAAATGATCATCCAATGACACAAACACACCTATTTGTTGCACAAGATTGTTTAAAAACCCTAATTGGACAAGAATCAGCCTAAGGAGGACGAAAATGACCTAAATTGTCATCCTAACACACAAACACAACCATTGGATACAAAATATTGGTTAAAAACCCTAATTGGACAAGAATACGCATAGGGAGGAAGGAAATGACCTAATTGTTCATCCCATGACAAAAACACAACTATTGGATGCACAAGATTAATAAAAAAAACCCTAAATGGACAAGAATAAGCCTTGGGAGGATGAAAATGACCTAAATGTTCATCCAATGACACAAACACACCTATTTGATGCACAAGATTGATTAAAAACCCTAATTGGACAAGAATAAGCCTAAGGAGGACGAAAATGACCTAAATGTTCATCCGATGACACAAACACACCTATTGGATGCACTAGATTAATTAAAAACCCTAATTGGACAAGAATAAGCCTAAGGAGGACGAAAATGACCTAAATTCTCGTCCTATGACACAAACACAACTATTGGATACACAAGATTCGTTAAGATCCCTAGTTGGAGAAGAATATGCTTATTGAGGAAGAAAATGACCTAAATGACCATGCAATGACACAAACAAACCTATAAGATGATCAAAATTTGTTAAAAACCCTAATTGGACAAGAATAAGCCTTGGGAGGACGAAAATGACCTAAATGTTCATCCAATGACAAAAACCCACCTATTCGATGCACAAGATTGATTAAAAACCCTAATTGGACAAGAATAAACCTAGGGAGAACGAAAATGACCTAAATGTTCATCCAATGACACAAACAAATCTATTGGATGCACAAAATTGGTTAAAAACCCTAATTGGACACAAATAAGCCTAGGGATGACGAAAATGACCTAAATGTTAATCCGATGACACAAATAAACTTTTTGGAAGCACAAGATTGGTTAAAATCCCTAATTGGACAACAATAAGCCTAAGGAGGATGAAAATGATCTAAATGTTCATCCAATGACACAAACACACCTATTGGATGCACAAGATTGATTACAAACCCTAATTGGACCGTAAGAAGCCTAGGGAGGACAAAAATGACCTAAATTTTAATCCAATGACACAAACACACCTAATTGATGCACAAGATTGATTAAAAACCCTAATTGGACAAGAATAATCTTTGGGAGGACGAAAATGACATAAAGGTTCATCCAATGACTCAAACAAACCTATTGGATGCACAAAATTTGTTAAAAATCCTAATTGGACAAGAATAAGCCTAGGGATGACGAAAATGACCTAAATGTTAATCCAATGACACAAATGAACTTATTGGATGCCCAAGATTGGTTAAAAACCCTAATTGGACAAGAATAAGCGTATGGAGGACGAAAATAACTTAAATGATCATCCACTGACACAAACACACCTATTTGTTGCACAAGATTGTTTAAAAACCCTAATTGGACAAGAATAAGCCTAAGGAGGACGAAAATGACCTAAATTGTCACCCTAAGACACAAACACAACTATTGGATACAAAAGATTGGTTAAAAACCCTAATTGGACAAGGATACGCATAGGGAGGAAGGAAATGACCTAATTGTTCATCCAATGACACAAACACACCTATTGGATGCACAAGATTGATAAAAAAAAACCATAAATGGACAAGAATAAGCCTTCGGAGGACGAAAATGACTTAAATGTTCATCCAATGACACAAACACACCTATTGGATGCACTAGATTAATTAAAAACCCTAATTGGACAAGAATAAGCCTAGGGAGGACGAAAATGACCTAAATGTTCATCCAATGACACAAACACACCTATTGGATGCACTAGATTAATTAAAAACCCTAATTGGACAAGAATAAGCCTAGGGAGGACGATAATGACCTAAATTGTCGTCCAATGACACAAACAAATCTATTGGATGCACAAAATTGGTTAAAACCCCTAATTGGACACAAATAAGCCTAGGGATGACGAAAATGACCTAAATGTTAATCCGATGACACAAATAAACTTATTGGAAGCACAAGATTGGTTAAAAACCCTAATTGGACAACAATAAGCCTAAGGAGGATGAAAATGATCTAAATGTTCATCCAATGACACAAACACACCTATTGGATGCACAAGATTGATTAAAAACCCTAATTGGACAAGAATAAGCTTATTGAGGAAGAAAATGACCTAAATGTTCATCAATTGACACAAACACACCTATTGGATGCACAAGATTGATCAAAAACCCTGATTAGACAAGAATAAGCCTTGGGAGGACGAAAATGACCTAAATGTTCATCGAATGACACAAACAAACCTATTGGATGCACAAAATTTGTTAAAAACCTTAATTGGAAAAGAATAAGCCTAGGGAGGACAAAAATGACATAAATGTTAATCCAATGACACAAATGAACTTATTGGATGCACAAGATTGGTTAAAAACCCTAATTGGTTAAGAATAAGCCTTGGGAGGACGAAGTTGACCTAAATGTTCATCCAATGACACAAACATACCTTTTGGATGCACAAGGTTGATTAAAAAATCCTAATTGGACAAGAATATACCCTTGGGAGGACAAAAATGACCTAAATTGTCATCCTATGACACAAACATAACTATTGGATACACAAGATTCATTAAAAACCATAATTGGACAGGATTAAGCCTATGGAGGACGAAATTGACCTAATTGTTCATCCAATGACACAAACACACCTATTGGATGCACAAAATTGATATAAAAAACCCTAAATGGACAAGAATAAGCCTTGGGAGGACGAAAATGACCTAAATGTTCATCCAATGACACAAACACACCTATTCGATGCACAAGATTGATTAAAAACCGTAATTGGACAAGAATAAGCCTAGGGAGGACAAAAATGACCTAAATGTTCATCCGATGACACAAACACACCTATTGGATGCACTAGATTAATTAAAAACCCTAATTGGACAAGAATAAGCCTAGGGAGGACGAAAATGACCTAAATTGTCGTCCTATGACACAAACACAACTATTGGATGCAAAAGATTGATAAAAAAACCCTAAATGGACAAGAATAAGCCTTGGGAGGACAAAAATGACCTAAATGTTCATCCGATGACACAAACATACCTATTGGATGCACTAGATTAATTAAAAACCCTAATTGGACAATAATAACCCTAGGGAGGACGAAAATGACCTAAATCGTCGTCCTATTACACAAACACAACTATTGGATACACAAGATTCGTTAAAATCCCTAGTTGGAGAAGAATAAGCTTATTGAGGAAGAAAATGACCTAAATGTTCATCCGATGACACAAACACACCTATTGGATGCACTAGATTAATTAAAAACCCTAATTGGACAAGAATAAGCCTTGGGACGACGAAAATGACCTAAATGACCATGCAATGACACAAACAAACCTATAAGATGCTCAAAATTGGTTAAAATCCCTAATTGCACAAGAATAAGCTTATGGAGGACGAAAATGACTTAAATGATCATCCAATGACACAAACACACCTATTTGTTGCACAAGATTGTTTAAAAACCCTAATTGGACAAGAATAAGCCTAAGGAGGACGAAAATGACCTAAATTGTCATCCTAACACACAAACACAACTATTGGATACACAAGATTGGTTAAAAACCCTAATTGGACAAGAATAAGCATAGGGAGGAAGGAAATGACCTAATTGTTCATCCAATGACACAAACACACCTATTGGATGCACAAAATTGATAAAAAAAACCCTAAATGGACAAGAATAAGCCTTGGGAGGAGGAAAATGACCTAAATGTTCATCCAATGACACAAACACACCTATTCGATGCACAAGATTGATTAAAAACCGTAATTGGACAAGAATAAGCCAAGGGAGGACAAAAATGACCTAAATGTTCATCCGATGACACAAACACACCTATTGGATGCACTAGATTAATTAAAAACTCTAATTGGACAAGAATAAGCGTAGGGAGGACGAAAATGACCTAAATTGTCGTCCTATGACACAAACACAACTATTGGATACACAAGATTCGTTAAAAACCCTAATTGGACAAGAATAAGCCTATGGAGGAAGAAAATGATCTAAATGTTCTTCCAATGACACAAACACACCTATTGGATGCACAAGATTGATTAAAAACCGTAATTGCACAAGAATAAGCCTTGGGAGGATGAATATGACCTAAATGTTCATCCAATGACACAAACAAACCTATAGGATGCACAAATTTTGTTAAAAACCTTAATTGGAAAAGAATAAGCCTAGGGAGGACGAAAATGACCTAAATGTTCATCCGATGACACAAACACACCTATTGGATGCACAAGATTGATTAAAAACCGTAATTGGACAAGAATAAGCATAGGGAGGACGAAAATGACCTAAATGTTCATCCGATGACACAAACACACCTATTGGATGCACAAGATTGATTAAAAACCGTAATTGGACAAGAATAAGCATAGGGAGGACGAAAATGACCTAAATGTTCATCCAATGACACAAACACACCTATTGGATCCACAAGATTGATTACAAACCGTAATTGGACCATAAGAAGCCTAGGGAGGACGAAAATGACCTAAATTTTAATCCAATGACACAAACACACCTATGTGATGCACAAGATTGATAAAAAAACCCTAATTGGACAAGAATAATCCTTGGGAGGACGAAAATGACCTAAAGGTTCATCCAATGACACAAACAAACCTATTGGATGCACAAAATTTGTTAAAAAACCTAATTGGAGAAGAATAATCCTAGGGATGACGAAAATGACCTAAATGTTAATCCAATGACACAAATGAACTTATTGGATGCACAAGATTGGTTAAAAACTCTAATTGGACAAGAATAAGCTTATGGAGGACGAAAATAACCTAAATGATCATCCAATGACACAAATACACCTATTTGATGCACAAGATTGATTAAAAACCGTAATTGGACAAGAATAAGCCTAGGAAGGACAAAAATGACCTAAATGTTTATCCGATGACACAAACACACCTATTGGATGCACTAGATTAATTAAAAACCCTAATTGGACAAGAATAAGCCTAAGGAGGACGAAAATGACCTAAATTGTCGTCCTATGACAAAAACACAACTATTGGATACACAAGATTCGTTCAAAACCCTGATTGGACAAGAATACGCATAGGGAGGAAGGAAATGACCTAATTTTTCATCCAATGACACAAACACACCTATTGGATGCACAAGATTGATAAAAAAAACCCTAAATGGACAAGAATAAGCCTTCGGAGGACGAAAATGACCTAAATGTTCATCCGATGACACAAACACACCTATTAGATGCACCAGATTAATTAAAAACCCTAATTGGACAAGAATAAGCCTAGGGAGGACGATAATGACCTAAATTGTCGTCCTATGACACAAACACAACTATTGGATACACAAGATTCGTTAAAAACCCTAATTGGACAAGAATAATCCTTGGGAGGACGAAAATGACCTAAATGTTCATCCAATGACACAAACACACGGAGGACGAAAATGACCTAAATGTTCATCCAATGACACAAACACACGGAGGACGAAAATGACCTAAATGTTCATCCAATGACACAAACACACGGAGGACGAAAATGACCTAAATGTTCATCCAATGACACAAACACACGGAGGACGAAAATGACCTAAATGTTCATCCAATGACACAAACAAACCTATTGGATGCACAACATTTGTTAAAAACCCTAATTGGACAATACTAAGCCTTGGCATGTCGAAAATGACCTAAATGTTCATCCAATGACACAAACACACCTAATCGATGCACAAGATTGATTAAAAACCCTAATTGGGCAAGAATAAGCTTATTGAGGAAGAAAATTACCTAAATGTTCATCCAATGACACAAACACACCTATTGGATGCACAAGATTGGTTAAAAACCCTTATTGGAAAAGAATAAGCCTAGGGAGGACGAAAATGACCTAAATGTTAATCCGATGACACAAATGAACTTGTTGGAAGCACAAGATTGGTTAAAAACCCTTATTGGAAAAGAATAAGCCTAGGGAGGACGAAAATGACCTAAATGTTAATCCGATGACACAAATGAACTTGTTGGAAGCACAAGATTGGTTAAAAACCCTTATTGGAAAAGAATAAGCCTAGGGAGGACGAAAATGACCTAAATGTTCATCCAATGACACAAACACACCTAATCGATGCACAAGATTGATTAAAAACCCTAATTGGACAAGAATAAGCCTTGGGAGGACAAAAATGACCTAAATTTCATCCTATGACACAAACACAACTATTGGATACACAAGATTCGTTAAAAACCATAATTGGACAAGATCAAGCCTATGGAGGAAGAAAATGACCTAAATGTTCCTCCAATGCCACAAACACACCTATTGGATGCACACGATTGATTATAAATCCTAATTGGACAAGAATAAGCATCAGGAGGACGAAAATGACCCAAATGTTCATCCAATGACACAAACAAACCTATTGGATTGAAAAAATTGGTTAAAAACCCTAATTGAACAAGAATAAGCCTAGGGATGACGAAAATGACCTAAATGTTAATCCGGTGACACAAATGAACTGATTGAAAGCACAAGATTGGTAAAAAAACCTAATTGGAAAAGAATAAGCCTAGGGATAACGAAAATGACCTAAATGTTCATCCAATGACACAAACACACCTATTGGATTCACAAGATTGATTAAAAACCCTATTTGGACACGAATAAGCCTAACGAGGATGAAAATGACCTAAATGTTCATCCAATGACAAAAACACACCTATTGAATGCACGAGATTGATGAAAAACCCTAATTGGATAAGAATAAGCCTTGGGAGAACGAAAATAACCTAAATGTTCATCCAATGACACAAACAAACCTATTGGATGCACAAAATTTGTTAAAAACCCTAATTGGACAACAATAAGCCTAGGGATGACGAAAATGACCTAAATGTTAATCCAATGACACAAATGAACTTATTGGATGCACAAGATTGGTTAAAAACTCTAGTTGAACAAGAATAAGCCTTGGGAGAACGAAAATGACCTAAATTGTTATCCTATGACACAAACACAACTATTGGATACACAAGATTCGTTAAAATCCCTAATTGGACAAGAATAAGCTTATTGAGGAAGAAAATGACCTAAATGTTCATCCAATGACGCAAACACACCTATTGAATGCACAAGATTGATTAAAAACCCTAATTGGATAAGAATACGCCTTGGGAGAACGAAAATAACCTAAATGTTCATCCAATGACACAAACAAACCTACTGGATGCACAAAATTTGTTAAAAACGCTAATTGGACAACAATAAGCCTAGGGATGACGAAAATGACCTAAATGTTAATCCAATGACGCAAATGAACTTATTGGATGCACAAGATTCGTTAAAACCGCTAATTGGACAAGAATAAGCCTAGGGAGGACGAAAATGACCTAAATGTTCATCAAATGCCACAAAGACATCTATTGGATGCACAAGATTGATTAAAAACCCTAATTGGACAAGAATAAGCCTAGGGAGAACGAAAATGACCTAAATTGTTATCCTATGACACAAACACAACTATTGGATACACAAGATTCGTTAAAATCCCTAATTGGACAAGAATAAGCCTAGGGAGAACGAAAATGACCTAAATTGTTATCCTATGACACAAACACAACTATTGGATACACAAGATTCGTTAAAATCCCTAATTGGACAAGAATAAGCCTAGGGAGAACGAAAATGACCTAAATTGTTATCCTATGACACAAACACAACTATTGGATACACAAGATTCGTTAAAATCCCTAATTGGACAAGAATAAGCTTATTTAGGAAGAAAATGACCTAAATGTTCATCCAATGACACAAACACACCTATTGGATGCACAAGGTTGAATAAAAACCCTAATTGGATAATAATAAGCCTTGGGAGGACGAAAATGACATAAATGTTCATCCAATGACAAAAACAAACCTATTGGATGCACAAAATTTGTTAAAAACCCTAATTGGACAAGAATAAGCCTAGGGATGACGAAAATGACCTAAATGTTCATCCAATGACACAAACACACCTATTGGATGCACAAGGTTGAATAAAAACCCTAATTGGATAATAATAAGCCTTGGGAGGACGAAAATGACATAAATGTTCATCCAATGACAAAAACAAACCTATTGGATGCACAAAATTTGTTAAAAACACTAATTGGACAAGATTAAACCTAGGGAGAACGAAAATGACCTAAATGTTAATCCGTTGGCACAAATGAACTTATTGGAAGCACAAGATTGGTTTAAAACCCTAATTGGACAAGAATAAGCCTAGGAAGGACGGAAATGATCTAAATGTTCCTCCAATGACACAAACACACCTATTGGATGCACAAGATTGATTAAAAACCTTAATTGGACAATAAGAAGCCTAGGGAGGACGAAAATAACCTAAATTTTAATCCAATACACAAGATTGATTAAAAACCCAAACTGGACAAGAATAAGCATAGGGATGACGAAAATAACCTAAATATTAATCCAAAGACACAAATGAACTTATTGGATGCACAAGATTGGTTAAAAACCCTAATTCGACAAGAATAAGCTTATGGAGGACGAAAATGACCTAAATGATCATCCAATGACACAAACACACCTATTTGATGCACAAGATTGTTTAAAAACCCTAATTGGACAAGAATAAGCCTAGGGAGGACGAAAATGACCTAAATTGTCATCCTATGACACAAATACAACTATTGGATACACAAGATTGGTTAAAAACCCTAATTGGACAACAATAAGCCAAAAGAGGAAGAAAATGACCTAATTGTTCATCCAATGACACAAACACACCTATTGGATGCACAAGATCGATAAAAACCCTAAATTGACAAGAATAAGCCTTGGGAGGACCAAAATGACCAACATGTTCATCCAATGACACAAACACACCTATTTGATGCACAAGATTGATTAAAAATCGTAATTGGACAAGAATAAGCCTAGGGAGGACGAAAATGACGTAAAGTGTCGTCCTATGACACAAACACAACTATTGGATACACAAGATTCGTTAAAAACCCTAATTGGACAAGAATAAGCCTAGGGAGGACGAAAATGACCTAAATGTTCATCCAATGACACAAACACACCTATTTGATGCACAAGATTGATTAAAAACCCTCATTGGGCAAGAATAAACCAAGGGAGAAAGAAAATGACCTAAATGTCAATCCAATGACACAAACAAACCTATAGGATGCACAAAATTTGTTATAAACCTTAATTGGAAAAGAATAAGCCTAGGGAGGACGAAAATGACCTAAATGTTCATCCAATGACACAAACAAACCTATTGGATGCACAAAATTGGTTAAAAACCCTAATTGGACAAGAATAAGCCTAGGGATGTCGAAAAAGACCTAAATGTTCATCCAATGACAAAACACACCTATTGGATGCCGAAGATTTATTAAAAACCCTAATTGTACAAGAATAAGCCTAAGGAGGACGAAAATGACCTAAATGTTAATCCAATGACACAAACACACCTATTGGATGCACAAGATTGATTAAAAACCCTAATTTGACAAGAGTAACCCTTGGAAGGACGAAAATGACCTAAATGTTCATCCAATGACACAAACAAACCTATTGGATGCCCAAAATTTGTTTAAAACCCTAATTGGGCAAGAATAAGCCTAGGAATGACGAAAATGACCTAAATGTTAATCCAATGACACAAATGAACTTATTGGATGCACAAGATTGGTTAAAAACCCTAATTGGACAAGAATAAGCCTAGGGAGAACGAAAATGACCTAAATGTTCATCCAATGACACAGACACTCCTATTGGATGCACAAGATTGGTTAAAAACCCTAATTGGACTAGAATAAGCATTGCGAGGACGAAAATGACCTAAATGTTAATCCAATTACAAAAACAAACCTATTGGATGCACAATAATGGTTAAAAACTATAACTGGAAAAGAATAAGCCTAGGGAGGACGAAAATGACCTAAATCGTCGTCCTATTACACAAACACAACTATTGGATACACAAGATTCGTTAAAAACCCTAATTGGACAAGAATAAGCCTAGGGAGAACGAAAATGACCTAAATGTTCATCCAATGACACAAACACACCTATTGGATGCACAAGATTGGTTAAAAACCCAAATTCGACTAAAATAAACCTAGGGAGGACGAAAATGACCTAAATTGTCGTCCTATGACACAAACACAACTATTGGATACACAAGATTCGTTAAAAACCCTAATTGGACAAGAATAAGCCTAGGGAGAACGAAAATGACCTAAATGTTCATCCAATGACACAAACACACCTATTGGATGCACAAGATTGGTTAAAAACCCAAATTCGACTAAAATAAACCTAGGGAGGACGAAAATGACCTAAATTGTCGTCCTATGACACAAACACAACTATTGGATACACAAGATTCGTTAAAAACCCTAATTGGACAAGAATAAGCCTAGGGAGAACGAAAATGACCTAAATGTTCATCCAATGACACAAACACACCTATTGGATGCACAAAATTGATAAAAAAAAACCCTAAATGGACAAGAATAAGCCTTGGGAGGACGAAAATGACCTAAATGTTCATCAAATGACACAAACACACCTATTGGATGCACAAGATTGGTTAAAAACTCTAATTGGACAAGAATAAGCCTTGGGAGGACGAAAATGACCTAAATGTTCTTCCAATGACACAAACACACCTATTGGATGCACAAGATTGGTTAAAAACTCTAATTGGACAAGAATAAGCCTTGGGAGGACGAAAATGACCTAAATGTTCTTCCAATGACACAAACACACCTATTGGATGCACAAGATTGGTTAAAAACTCTAATTGGACAAGAATAAGCCTTGGGAGGACGAAAATGACCTAAATGTTCTTCCAATGACACAAACACACCTATTGGATGCACAAGATTGGTTAAAAACTCTAATTGGACAAGAATAAGCCTTGGGAGGACGAAAATGACCTAAATGTTCTTCCAATGACACAAACACACCTATTGGATGCACAAGATTGGTTAAAAACTCTAATTGGACAAGAATAAGCCTTGGGAGGACGAAAATGACCTAAATGTTCTTCCAATGACACAAACACACCTATTCGTTGCACAAGATTGTTTAAAAACCCTAATTGGACAAGAATAAGCCTAAGGAGGACAAAAATGACCTAAATTGTCATCCTAAGACACAAACACAACTATTGGATACAAAAGATTGGTTAAAAACCCTAATTGGAGAAGAATACGCATAGGGAGGAAGGAAATGACCTAATTGTTCATCCCATGACACAAACACACCTATTGGATGCACAAGATTGATAAAAAAACCCTAAATGGACAAGAATAAGCCTTGGGAGGACGAAAATGACCTAAATGTTCATCCAATGACACAAACACACCTATTGGATGCACTAGATTAATTAAAAACCCTACTTGGACAAGAATAAGCCTAAGGAGGACAAAAATGACCTAAATTGTTGTCCTATGACACACACACAACTATTGGATACACAAGATTCGTTAAAATCCCTAGTTGTAGAAGAATAAGCTTATTGAGGAAGAAAATGACCTAAATGACCATGCAATGACACAAACAAACCTATAAGATGCTCAAAATTGGTTAAAAACCCTAATTGGACAAGAATAAGCCTTGGGAGGACGAAAATGACCTAAATGTTCATCCAATGACAAAAACCCACTTATTCGATGCACAAGATTGATTAAAAACCATAATTGGACAAGAATAAACCTAGGGAGAACGAAAATGACCTAAATGTTCATCCAATGACACAAACAAATCTATTGGATGCACAAAATTGGTTAAAACCCCTAATTGGACACAAATAAGACTAGGGATGACGAAAATGACTTAAATGTTAATCCGATGACACAAATAAACTTATTGGAAGCACAAGATTGGTTAAAAACCCTAATTGGACAACAATAAGCCTAAGGAGGATGAAAATGATCTAAATGTTCATCCAATGACACAAACACACCTATTGGATGCACAAGATTGATTACAAACCCTAATTGGACCATAAGAAGCCTAAGGAGGACAAAAATGACCTAAATTTTAATCCAATGACACAAACACACCTATTGGATGCACAAGATTGATTACAAACCCTAATTGGACCATAAGAAGCCTAAGGAGGACAAAAATGACCTAAATTTTAATCCAATGACACAAACACACCTATTGGATGCACAAGATTGATTAAAAACCCTAATTGGACAAGAATAATATTTGGGAGGACGAAAATGACCTAAAGGTTCATCCAATGACTCAAACAAACCTATTGGATGCACAAAATTTGTTAAAAAC